>NC_091313.1:3782481-3797481 GCF_038502225.1 Cherax quadricarinatus | reverse complement strand
GAGAGAGAGAGAAACGCTTTGGCCGTTTCCCATCATGGCACGGTGGCCCGAAAAAGAACGTTCACCATCATACACTCCATCTCTGTCTTGCCAAAGGCGCGTTTACACTACGGTTATAAAACTGCAACAGTAACACCCCACCGTCAGATTGCAGACACTGTAGTTCCCATCTCCAGGACTCAAGTCCGGCCTGCCGGTTTCCTTGAATCCCTTCATAAATGTTACCTTGTTCACGCTCCAACAGTACATCAACTCCTAAAATCCATTCGCTCCTATCTAACACGCTCACGCATGCTTGCTAGAAGTCCAAGCCCCTCTCACACAAAACCCTCTTTATCCCCTCGATCCAACCTTTCGTACCCCGATCTCTACCCCGCTTTCCCTCCACTTCACAATTATACACTCTCGAAGTCATTCTATTTTGTTTCATCCTCTCTACATGTCCTAACCACCTCAACAACCCCTCTTCAGCTCTCAGGATAATAGGGTTGGTGATCCCGCACCTCCTAATTTCCAAACTACGAATTCTCTGCATTATATTTAAACTACACATTGCCCTCAGACACGACATCTCCACTGCCTGCAGCCTTCTCGTTGCAACATTCACCACCCATGCTTCACAACCATATAAGAGTGTTGGTATAACTATACCTTCATACATTCCCTTCTCCGCATCAATGGACAAAGTTTTTTGTCGTCACAGACTCCTAAGTGCATCATTCACCTTTATCCCCTCATCAGTTTTGTGATTCACCTCATCCTATTTTTTTTGTTATCCACACCATCTTACTCTTTCCTATATTCACTTTTAATTTTCTTCTTTTGCATACCCTAACAAATTCATCCATCAACTTCTCTTCAGAATCTCCCAAAAGCAAAGCGTCATCAGCAAAGAGCAACTGTGACAACTCCCACTTTGTGTTTGATTCTTAATCTTTTAACTCCACACCTCTTGCCAAGACCCTCGCATTCACTTCTCTTACAACTGTATCTGTAAATGTATTGAACAACAATGGTGACATTACCATATATATATATATATATATATATATATATATATATATATATATATATATATATATATATATATATATATATATATATACAGAGAGAGAGAGAGAGAGAGATTGAGAGAGCAAAAGTAATAATAAAGCATGTTAATATATTGTAAAGTAAATATAAATACTATACAAATTAAGAAATAAAATTATTAAATCGAAACACGAAGTGATAGTTAATGTAAGTATAGAGAGAGTGACCGACGTTGTAATTAACGTAGTTGATGTCTGTCTTCACACACAAACGTAAGTAGCTGATAATTATGACGCTCACTGAATTAGACGACTGATGAGTGAGATGGCTCATGGATAATATTATTACTGGGTAACATGAATGCTGTTTGTTGGGTAAGATGATGCTGTTTGTTGGAAAGATGATCGTTGAGTAAGATGACTCCTGGCTAAGATGACTTCTGGCTAAGATGACGCCTGGCTAAGATGATTCCTGGCTAAGATGACTCTTGGCTAAGATAACTCCAGGGCAAGATGACTCCTAGGTAACATAATTGCTAGGTAAGATGTTAGCCCAGTAAGATGATCGCTGGATAAGGCGAGATCTAGGTAAGACGGTAGCTAAGTAAGAGGAAAACCGGTGTTAGATGACTGCTAGGTTACCTGTTAGCTAAGAAGATAACTAACTAAGATAATTCCTGGATGACATAGGCAAGATGGTCGATAAGTTTCCAATCATATCTGAAACTGACAAACAAAATACTGTACACAAGTGTAAACTTGTGTACAGTATTCCTGTGAGGCTCCTGAAATGTATTAACAATCATATATTATCAACGATAGCTTCTTTATTTAAGACTCTCATCATTGCTACCTAATTCACGGTTATATATGACATAATAGGCTTTATTTTAGTAATGAAATAAATTTATGAGACGGATGTTCAGTGCATAGTCAAGGTTTTATTATTGCCTTCTATTTATCTCCGTCTTCTTTGCTCCTTTCTTCACCCATACGGGCTTTTTATTGTAATGAAAATGTGACGGGATAATGCAAGAGACACACAAAAAAAATATATGACATACTTTAAATTGCATTTTTAAAAATTAAATTATTCACTTGTTTCTTATGTATGATTTCGTAATTCAAGTTACTAACGCTTTATCAGTGCGAGATGCGCTTAGCTGAACGTGTACGTATGTGTAAAGTGTATAATGTGTATAAATATAATTATCTGAACGTATGTGTTTATATTTTAAGATGTATTTATGTATCTGAACGTATGTGTGTATTGTGATTATACATATAATTAGTATTGCGGACAGGTTTACGCATGCCCATCCTGGTGTCGTGGGTACGTACGTAACCAGTTGTACCTTGTGCTCTACCTGTAGCTTTACCTACACCTGTTACTTGTACCCATACCTCTACCCCCTCCACCTGTGCCTCTGTACCTGCACCTGTACTTGCACCCATGTCTCTGTACCTCCACCTGTACTTGTACCCATGCCTCTGTACCTCCATCTGTTACTTGTACCCATGCCTCTGTACCTCCACCTGTACTTGTACCCATGCCTCTGTACCTCCACCTGTACTTGTACCCATGCCTCTGTACCTCCACCTGTACTTGTACCCATGCCTCTGTACCTCTATGTGTACTTAACCTGAATTTAAACTTCTACGTGCCTTTGTAACTGTATCTGTACCTGTGTTTGTATCTGTTTTCATATCCTTCTTTGTGACTGTTATTAAAGTGTTAATGTGTGCTATTTCACTAATACTGATACAATATACCAGTCTCTTATACAGCTCCTGTATCTGTCTGAGGTGATCTTTATTAAATATATGGATGAACTGCGAGACGTACCTTGACGACGGTGGACGAAGATGAGATGATAGCGGTCCTTTGTGAGCCTGGACGAACACTGATACCAAGCTGGGTGCACTAGCTGGGACGAAGGCGAAGCCGGAAGACAGACGGGGAAGGATGCCAACCTTGTGGTCTGAGGCTCCGCCTACTTGCCCTTCACAGAGCCTGAACCTCTGGTCCCGGGGTTACGCGTAGCCAGCTGAGTTCAGGTATCCCAAGGTCTTATGTTATGGAGGTAAGTTAAGCAAGACAAGTTTAGCCTCTGTCTTATGTTTTGAAAGCTTGTAATAACGAGGTAGCTGAGAAAACAGGAACTGATATTGTTTTAAATTTTGTTGCGCTTTTTATTAATCTGTCAATCGATTCACAGCTATTGTTGAAAAAAGCACCATCTCCCTCACGTAACTGAAACAGAAATACGATATGTCAAACAAAAACCAGCTCACTCAATTCAGACCCTCTTCTTCTTTATCGTTGGATGATTTTCATTTTTATGGTTCCTTAACTCAAGGTCATTTTATAAACACCGGCCATCTTGCAGTGTGAGAGAAAGGCAGAAAAAAGGAAGCACATGCACCGTCATTCTGTAGCTGCCTCGCCTGAAGTGCACAGATACTACAACTTAATGACGCTCGGAGCCTCAACATTCCCCGTCTATTCTTCAAAGTGTTGGTACTGTACTTCCCTCCTCCAGGACTAGTCTGCTAATCACTCTTTAATCACTATTTAATAATGACAAAAAATCAATATCATTACAGTAAATCACATGGCTTTCTCAGCTGGAGTGAGAAAGGTACGAGTTAATCACCACCACGAAGTATTGCCTAACCTTTGTTTATCGAACCCAAATGACTAACACCTGACCTCATTTCATTCGAAGCGGAGAGTTTGAGATTTATTATTCTCAGTTCTTATAACTCTATTGTCTAACCTTTTGGCAAGATGATTATTGAAGTGGGTGTGGATCATCTTGTCCCAATAAAAATATCCTTTAAATAAGTTCAAGCTTAGAACTGGTTTTATGTAAGTGAGAGATCCGAACACCAATGTTCAATTATCAAAATCTATATTGTGGTCAGAGTCATGTGTATGACATAAATCACCACTGCCCCCCCTCCTCCCCCCACCCTCCCTTCTACCATCCTTTTGGGGTTTAAACACACTTCTTCAGGAGGATGTTGGAAAGAGCAGTGTCCTCTGCAACAAAAATTACAAGTGAGATAAGTATCATATAATAACGGAAATTAGATCAGTTGATAGATATGATAATTAAACATTCGACATACATGCTTAATGCAGTAAATATTTAAGGACAAAAACTGGATCTGGTGTGCATCACAACACACTGTATGAGCGCTGAGACCAGGAAGATTACTATACAGTAGAGATGACTGAGAGCAAACGTACTCGCCAAAGTGATAGATTCTTGAGCTCCAGCCCCGTGTGGAATGAACCAGATCCTTCAAAGGAAGAGAGTTCGGACGACAAGTTGGTCAGTGGTCGCCAGAAGCGCTCCGGCTTAAAGGAACAAGTGAATAAGTTTTTCGAAGATTACAGCAAAGGTGCGAGACGTGGAGCGAGGTGTCCAGGATTACTGATCAGTAAACCAGGAGTATGATATGAGGACGCAGCGAATATATCGTAGAACTTACACCAACCTGCAGAACACATGATTAACACATGTTTCCCCCCCCCCCCTCCAAAAAATGAGCATAATATATTGGCACAGACACGTGCCATAAACTACAAAACATACAGCACTAATAAAGATACTGTAGAATATATACAAATACAATTAATGGGAAACGAGAATTTTGCGAATAAACATGAGATTTGGGCCAAATAAGACATGTCAAGTACTGTAATCAGTATGATAAGGGATTAGTTTACAAGCAGCGTTAAAATCCCCAAACGTGCTAGAAAATGCACTATCAGGTCATCACTGTTTAAAGTTGGTGAACAGTAACCCGTATGACTGTCTTGACATGCGTCAGTTGTATAGAGAGATGCAGAAACTGGATATGAAACAGGAAGAAATGTACGTATGCAGCACATGGAAGATACAGAATCTAAACATCGAATAAACTATTGGTAAAGATAACTGAAGAATATTTTTGCTGAAGATAACAAAAAAAGCACAATAACGTGACTGGAACAATACACAAATAACCCGCACATAAAAGAATGGAGCTTACGACGACGTTTCGGTCCGATTTGGACCGAAACGTCTCTCTTCCTTTTTTCCTATTACCTCTCTTATTCCGTCCCGGTTTGCTTACCTATATATAATCCCCCCTTTTCTCCTTTTTGTTAGTGTGACTTTGTAAATGGTCCAAGTCGCACCGAAACGTCATTGTAAGCTCCTCTCCTCTATGTGCGGGTTATTTGAGTATTTTTGCTGGAGGTCTTCGCGAGGCTCTCAAGTAACGACGACCGATACAACTTTGACTTTTCAGTATTATATACTGACAAGAATGTTATTAAGACACAACACGCATTTCATGCATTTTATTGAGACGTTTCGTCTACCAGAGTCTCGTCCCTGATGAACGAAACGTCTTCTCAATAAAGTACCATAAAGCGCATATTCCGTCTTAACGTAACGTTGACTTGACGTTAAGCGAGCGTTAGGTAGCTGTCAAATGATCGATCAAAAAATCTGCTCCACATCCAAATTTTTCACAGCTCCAAGACATGGACAGCTAAGTAACGAGATGTGTAATTACGATTTCGTGAGTCAGTTAAATTTATAGTTAAGTGGGAGTCACCTGGTAGTCAAGCTCCTTGCAGCACGACAGTAGACAAGTGAGAATCACCTGGTAGTCAAGCTTCTTGCAGCACGACAGTAGACAGGTGAGAGTCACCTTGTAGTCAAGCTCTCTGCAGCATGACAGTAGACAAGTGAGAGTCACCTGGTAGTCAAGCTCCTTACAGCGTGACAGTAGACAAGTGAGAGTCACCTGGTAGTCAAGCTTCTTGCAGCACGACAGTAGACAAGTGAGTCACCTGGCAGTAAAGCTTCTTGCAGCACGACAGTAGTCAAGTGAGAGTCACCTGGTAGTCAAATTTCTTGCAGCACGACAGTAGACAAGTGAGAATCACCTGGTAGTCAAGCTTCTTGCAGCACGACAGTAGTCAAGTGAGAGTCATCTGGTAGTCAAGTTTCTTGGAGCACGACAGTAGACAGGTGAGAGTCACCTGGTAGTCAAGCTTTTTGCAGCACGACAGTAGACAAATGAGAGTAACCTGGTAGTCAAGCTTCTTGGAGCACGACAGTAGACAAGCGGACAAGCGAGAGTCACCTGGTAGTCAAGCTTCTTGCAGCACGACAGTAGACAAGTTAGTCATCTGGTAGTCAAGCTTCTTGCAGCACGACAGTAGACAAGAGAGAGTTACCTGGTAGTCAAGCTTCTTGCAGCACGACAGTAGACAAGTGAGAGTCACCTGGCAGTCAAGCTTCTTGCAGCACGACAGTAGACAAGAAAGAGTTACCTGGTAGTCAAGCTTCTTGCAGCACGACAGTAGATAAGTGAGAGTCACCTGGTAGTCAAGCTTCTTTCAGCACGACAGTAGACAAGTGAGAGTCACCTGGTAGTCAATCTTCTTGTAGCGCGACAGTAGTCATGTGAGAGTCACCTGGCAGTCAAGCTTCTTGCAGCACGACAGTAGTAAGTGAGAGTCACCTTGTAGTCAAGCTTCTTGCAGCACGACAGTAGTCAAGTGAGAGTCCCCTGGCAGTCAAGCTACTTGCAGCATGACAGTAGACAAGTGAGAGTCACCCGGTAGTCAAGCTTCTTGCAGCACGACAGTTGACAAGTGAGAGTCACCTGGTAGTCAAGCTTCTTTCAGCACGACAGTAGTCAAGTGAGAGTCACCTGGTAGTCAAGCTTCTTGCAGCACGACAATGTTAATACCCAAAAACTAGACAACCAGAGAGCCCTGGCGATAGACCACTCACAATACCCAGTACTGTGAGCGGTTTTTCGCAGAGCTTTTGGCCACTAGACTTGTTGAGTGTATTGCGCCAGATCCTGCACAACTAACCTTTTAACCAGCTGATAGTCCCGCACAGAGTTTTCTGCTTCTGAATAGTGTTATCAATGAAAGTGAAAATATTTTAAAACCGTTATCGGCGCTTTTCCAGGGTATGAAGTTCCGCATGACTCTGAATACCATCTCTCATCTAAATCATGTAATTCCCTTTTTCATGGTCGATTACATCACGACCGCTTCCAAGGCGCTACCACCAAAGTATTTGTGCAACAGTGGTACCATGAATCGAGATGTGAAGCAGGGTGTTCTCTATCTCAGCAAATGTTGCAAAGCATAATCCACACGATGATGCTGGGTAGGATTCATCAATACATACTGCATCATGACAAAGTTATCCTTAATAAGATCAGAAGCTACCTTTGGATACGACCCTGGGCGTTGTCCACGCTCGCGGAGCTTCAGAGAGCTTAAGACAAAGTTGCCTCTCATCAAGAGCAACACTGCTAAGGTAGAGACGACAAAGATCTCTATGTTACACGGATATACCAATCATACCCAGCTCTTAATGTACGAAATAAAGCTGTATACACCAGCAGTGCTGTCCGAAAACGCCTTTGTAACTGTTCTTTCTTCACGTCTTACCTGATTTTCAGTCAATTCTGTCATTTTCTCCAGGAATGTAACTCTGTCCAGTTTTGAACACACACAAACACATACACTTACATGATGATACAGGCAGGTGGTCCTTGACTGCCTACCTACATCATCAGAGCGAGGTGTAATCTCGTCCTTATATGCCTTCCTGTTGATCCTATATATTTACAGTTTTTATTTTTTATTTTTTTTATTTATTAATTTGAACATGATACAGAGAAGTACAAAAGAATACAGTTAAATGCAGCATGCCAAAGCCACTTGAATGCATAGCATTACGGGCAGGCTTAAAATTAACTTAAGATTAACTAAGCAATGAAGTATTCAGTGGCAAAACATTATTGTAAACATATAACAATTAAGCACAAATGAGTATTACAAAAACAGGTCTTATGGTTGCTTGCATTGCTGTACAATCAGTATTTATTTATTTATTTATTTATTTATTTATTTATTTATTTATTTAATTTGAATATGATACAGAGAAGTACAAGGAATACAATTCCTTGATTATGTGAGAAATCACGAGAGCGCTTGGACTTTCACTATTTTTCCTGGATAGAGGCATGGTTGACTAGGCTTTGCATACTGTCAGAGTAAGCGTCACGAGCTGTGTTACAGGGGTCAGTGATGCTGTACAATCTACATAAACGACATAGATGAGGGCATAAAGAGCGACATCGGCAAGTTTGCCGATGACACCAAAATAGGCCGTCGAATTCATTCTGACGAGGACATTCGAGCACTCCAGGAAGATTTGAATAGACTGATGCAGTGGTCGGAGAAGTGGCAGATGCAGTTTAATATAGACAAATGCAAAGTTCTAAATGTTGGACAGGACAATAACCATGCCACATATAAACTAAATAATGTAGATCTTAATATTACGGATTGCGAAAAAGATTTAGGAGTTCTGGTTAGCAGTAATCTGAAACCAAGACAACAGTGCATAAGTGTTCGCAATAAAGCTAATAGAATCCTTGGCTTCATATCAAGAAGCATAAATAATAGGAGTCCTCAGGTTGTTCTTCAACTCTATACATCCTTGGTTAGGCCTCATTTAGATTATGCTGCACAGTTTTGGTCACCGTATTACAGAATGGATATAAATTCTCTGGAAAATGTACAAAGGAGGATGACAAAGATGATCCCATGTATCAGAAACCTTCCCTATGAGGATAGACTAAGGGCCCTGAAACTGCACTCTCTAGAAAGACGTAGAATTAGGGGGGATATGATTGAGGTTTATAAGTGGAAGACAGGAATAAATAAAGGGGATGTAAATAGTGTGCTGAAAATATCTAGCCTAGACAGGACTCGCAGCAATGGTTTTAAGTTGGAAAAATTCAGATTCAGGAGGGATATAGGAAAGTACTGGTTTGGTAATAGAGTTGTGGATGAGTGGAACAAACTCCCAAGTACCGTTATAGAGGCCAGAACGTTGTGTAGCTTTAAAAATAGGTTGGATAAATACATGAGTAGATGTGGGTGGGTGTGAGTTGGACCTGATAGCTTGTGCTAACAGGTCGGTTGCCGTGTTCCTCCCTTAAGTCAATGTGACCTGACCTGACTAGGTTGGGTGCATTGGCTTAAGCCGGTAGGGACTTGGACCTGCCTCGCATGGGCCAGTAGGCCTTCTGCAGTGTTCCTTCGTTCTTATGTTCTTATGTGTGTGTGTGTGTGTGTGTGTGTGTGTGTGTGTGTGTGTAAATTTATGAGGTATGCCTTTCATGGACTATTTTTCCCTTCGATATAAATAAACAGGAGATAAATTTCCTACACCAAGTCGAGGCCAACAGTGTCCGTTTACCGTGGTGTCTCGGGTGTTAGTTTACCGTGGTGTCTCGGGTGTTAGTTTACCGTGGTGTCTCGGGTGTTAGTTTACCGTGGTGTCTCGGGTGTTAGTTTACCGTGGTGTCTCGGGTGTTAGTTTACCGTGGTGTCTCGGGTGTTAGTTTACCGTGGTGTCTCGGGTGTTAGTTTACCGTGGTGTCTCGGGTGTTAGTTTACCGTGATGTCTCGGGTGTTAGTTTACCGTGGTGTCTCGGGTGTTAGTTTACCGAGGTGTCTCGGGTGTTAGTTTACCGTGGTGTCTCGGGTGTTAGTTTACCGTGGTGTCTCGGGTGTTAGTTTACCGTGGTGTCTCGGGTGTTAGTTTACTGTGGTGTCTCGGGTGTTAGTTTACCGTGGTGTCTCGGGTGTTAGTTTACCGTGGTGTCTCGGGTGTTAGTTTACCGTGGTGTCTCGGGTGTTAGTTTACCGTGGTGTCTCGGGTGTTAGTTTACCGGGTGTTAGTTTACCGTGTGTCTCGGGTGTTAGTTTACCGTGGTCTCGGGTGTTAGTTTACCGTGGTGTCTCGGGTGTTAGTTTACCGTGGTGTCTCGGGTGTTAGTTTACCGTGGTGTCTCGGGTGTTTACCGTGGTGTAGTTTACCGTGGTGTCTCGGGTGTTAGTTTACCGTGGTGTCTCGTGTCCGTCTCGGGTGTTAGTTTACCGTGGTGTCTCGGGTGTTAGTTTACCGTGGTGTCTCGGGTGTTAGTTTACTGTGGTGTCTCGGGTGTTAGTTTACTGTGGTGTCTCGGGTGTTAGTTTACTGTGGTGTCTCGGGTGTTAGTTTACCGTGGTGTCTCGGGTGTTAGTTTACCGTGGTGTCTCGGGTGTTAGTTTACCGTGGTGTCTCGGGTGTTAGTTTACCGTGGTGTCTCGGGTGTTAGTTTACCGTGGTGTCTCGGGTGTTAGTTTACCGTGGTGTCTCGGGTGTTAGTTTACCGTGGTGTCTCGGGTGTTAGTTTACCGTGGTGTCTCGGGTGTTAGTTTACCGTGGTGTCTCGGGTGTTAGTTTACCGTGGTGTCTCGGGTGTTAGTTTACCGTGGTGTCTCGGGTGTTAGTTTACCGTGGTGTCTCGGGTGTTAGTTTACCGTGGTGTCTCGGGTGTTAGTTTACCGTGGTGTCTCGGGTGTTAGTTTACCGTGGTGTCTCGGGTGTTAGTTTACCGTGGTGTCTCGGGTGTTAGTTTACCGTGGTGTCTCGGGTGTTAGTTTACCGTGGTGTCTCGGGTGTTAGTTTACCGTGGTGTCTCGGGTGTTAGTTTACCGTGGTGTCTCGGGTGTTAGTTTACCGTGGTGTCTCGGGTGTTAGTTTACCGTGGTGTCTCGGGTGTTAGTTTACCGTGGTGTCTCGGGTGTTAGTTAACTACATTTAACTGTAAGGATAAAACACTGTGCGTGGTTTCTTCTCTTTATTATCATTAATAGCAGTAGAAGTAGTACTAGTAGTAGTAATATTTTTATTACTGGTAGTAATAGCACTATTATTATTATTATTATTATTATTATTATTATTATTATTATTATTATTATTATTATTATTATTATTATTATTATTATTATTATTATTATTATTAGTGGTAGCACTAGCAGTATTAGGAATAGTATTAGTAGTAGTATTATTATTACTATAATTATTATTGTTATTATTATTAATGTTGATATTATTGTTGCTGTTGCTGGAACTTTTCCCAGGGTGCGACTTACAGTGTCGGTCAACACCCACGTATATATTTCCTGTTGCATGAATAGAGGCAATAGGTGTGAAGAGACTTATAAACATGTCCTTCCTCAGGGATCGAACCCTGTATCCTACAGTTGTGTACGAAACCTCTGTAATCACTGAATTACATGTCCGTACATGTGTGCTCACCCAGTTGTTGCTGCGGGGTCGAGTCACAGCTCGTGGTTACTTCTTTGAATCACTATCGACTAGTGATACAGATTACTGTTTCTCAGGCTCTATCGTACCTGTATATGAAGCTATTTACTAAGTCCACCTTCACACTTCCTTATCCATTGATTCCATGTCCTAATGATTCTGAAACTAAAGACGAATTTTGCGAGGTAAAATTATTTGCACAGTTCAAATTACCAATCTCACTTCAGCTCATTTTAAACACAAGTCCAGTCTAAGGAATTCTACCCATCCCATGTTCACAGACTGCTACCTGCAGCGATCAATTAACACCCAGGTGCTCATTTATTCCTTAGCGAATCGGGAACTGATTTCGAATCCTTTCGGTTAGGAATCAGCGAGTCGTAGGTCACTCCAGCTTCCAGCTGTGTGGTTAAAAAACACACGCGAACAAACACTAGGACATACAGTATTTGTTTGGAAAAACGTTTCGGTCCTGGGACCTTAGGAAGTAATTTAGACGTTTTCTAATTAGTATCTCTGTGTTTGTTCAGGAATCTTTCTGAACCTTTATCACTTACTACGGTTTATTGTATCTACGTCTCCTCTTTCATATACATTTTGTGTATTTACTTGTGTTTGAAGCGATAAGATCCACCACCTGGGGCAGTCTTTAAATCACTACTCTACCGGTGTGATGCTCTCATGTGAGTGAAAATGTAAAGATCAGTAGCTGGTAGACGAGTCGGTGGGGTGAGGCAAGAAAAGAGAGATTAATTAAAAGTTCGTTGTTGCTGTGAATAAGTCTGCCAGAGGTCGTAAGAAGGACAAGGCAACAATCAGGAGGCCCAGTCGTAACTCCCTCCTAAAGTTAAGATGTTCTGACTGACTAAGACTTCTGCTAGGAGGAGATTAGCGGCACTGTGAACTCTGGTGTGCAGGCATCCTGGCGTGCAGGCATCCTGGCGTGCAGGCATCCTGACGAGCAGGCATTCTTGTCCTCTGCTGGAAGACAACTATATGCTATTATCTTTTTCTTCAACCCGACACAGGTAGCCCTCCCTAGCCCCGTCAGTCTGGGTATATCTCCTAACTACACCTACAATCGCCTTTGATGTAAATATATTCATAAACTAGTCCTCGTACAAGGATCTGCCTGGGTGATTATGTTACTTCCATGGAACAAAGTGATCTCTCTCATGCATCCTATACGTCACTCCTTGAGGTAATAGTGTACGTCACTCTGCAACGTATCTTCATTTCACTACGCTAGTTTTATTACAAGGTTCCCACCGTCAGTTTCGTAACGCTTCTTTATTAAAGTTAGGTTGTGGTGGGCTAAATTACAAAAATCGCTGTAAAGTGAGACATAGGCTTTTTTCACTTTCATATACATATAAAAGCCTGACAACATGTTTATACTATCATGTATTAAGTGAGCAATGGAGCTAGGCCTAAAAATGCATATACAGTACACACATTACTTACCTTAAAATACTTTCGTCCTGAGTTCATAGTGAATGGTGAATATATTTATTGTAGGAAGTGTAAATAAATGAATAATGGGCATAACTGAAAACTGCTGCATTAGCAAAACGCTGTAAAGCAAAGTGCTGTACAGCGAGGCCCTGCTGTTTATAATACTGAGCTCGTAGAGAAATGCAAAACCCTTAATGGTCATCCAAAGCCTGTGGAATGGGAGGTAATCAGTTCTGATCCAAGTAAGGGAAGGGTAGGGACAATTTCTTGGAGCAGGAGTCTTCACCAGCATCATAGCATTACCTAGAAGGATTCTGATGGTTGTGTATTTCTCATTGTTTCGACTTGTGCGAGAACTTCCTTCATTATTGTATTGTATTATTACGTCTTAATTCGTTATGCATTTTATGTTTATTTATGCACTTGCCAGTAATGTCACTTAAAATCAATTAGATATATAATGCATTTCTATAAATAAATGAAAAAACGAAGTGCAAATGTTTCGAAGTGATTCCTTGTGTATACACTGCACGTTAAGTCAGCTACACTGTGAGGTTAGGTGTGTATCTCTCAGTACATATGTACTGAGAGTTTACTATAGACAACAAAGTATCCCCGAATGACAGCGTACAGATGACATGCATCCTTAATGACCCTCGTATAGTCGATAAACTTTAAACCAAATAAACCAACAGACTAAAGTTCATTTAGCTCATAAGAAGACGTAGTGCTGTGTATACGATCTTCCCAATGTGTCCTCCTTCTGGAAGCCATTTTCTTGCTTTCTCATTTTCTTGTTTTCTCCTTAATTATATACTCAGATACCAGCAAGCAATGGTCACTTGTTCGCAGAGTTGTCTTGTACTTTACATTGCCAATGTCAGTTTCACTTTTTATTTAATATTAAATCTTGTCAAGTTGGGTTTTCTCCTTCCATCCTCCTCGCTACAAGGCCGTAGACTTCGCTGGGCTGCTTCCTTTCACAGAATTTCAAAGCTGAAAACTTAATGTTTATAAATAACAATTAGGAAACGTTGGTATGTGATCATAGTATGTTATGACAGTGTGCGGCAGCATTCGACTGGATATTAAGCTATTTATACTTGCAAAATGAGACTTACAGACTTCGGCCCTAAGTTACTGTTGACAGATTATGGGTATTGGCTGACTGATAGTCCCCCTGCCACCCCTTCCCCCCTGCCCAACTGCACTTCTCCTTCCCTAAGAATTTGCTCCAACTACATTACTGCTGTAATAAAGTTGGTAGAATTACCGACAATATGTAAAGTAAAAGGACACAAGTGCAACTAATGTGACATTTATTGTGGCAACGTTTCGCTCTCCAGGAGAGCGAAACGTTGCCACAATAAATGTCACATTAGTTGCACTTGTGTCCTTTTACTTTACATTACTGCTGAAAAGGAAGCTTTTTAACACAGTATATACTAAATTTGCTCTCCATACAGACTCCATGACGCAATGTGAGTCTTTTATAATCAATTTCTCCCTGACTGAAGTCCCAAATGATTATAAGTTTTTTTCTCTATTCACTGCTTAGGCTGTAACCTCAATATTTCTTAAGGAGTCTTCAGTTGGATCCTTGTAGTCCTGTCTGAACTTCTTTTTGCTTGTTGGAAAATACTGATATATAATTATTATCACTGGCCTTGCTCCTCCTGGTATTATTTCTTCCAAAATACAGTCCATGTATAGACTGCAGTCAGTTTTTTTTTATTCTCTGTTATTTTAGCTTTATTAGAGCAACTTCTCTTCCTCCCTTATTTAATTTTACTTTCCATATTATCTGACACCCCTCGGGGAAAATTATGACAGCTATTCTTATCGTGAAATTTTTCCTTCTTTTGCTAATATTTCTGGTGTGGTTTTCTAGTTTTTATTATCAATTTACCGATTCAACTGACACTTCCCTCTGTGTTTCTCTAGTAAATTTAGAGACGCTATTAGTAAAGAGAAAGACAATGGAGGAGAGATAAAGTGTTTATTTATTCACTATGGTATTTTGTCTTACTACTTTCCTTTCCTTCTCTTACTGCCAATTCGTAAAGTTTGAGTTTTGCTCCAGTTGTTGCTTTCCTTCAGTTAGTTTACTTCATGCATTTCTCTCATATATCATGTTTTAAAAGGTCATTCAAAATTCGTATTTTCACTCAATTTCTCATTATTACACCCCCTTCAAATTTTTCTGTCATGTTTCCTTGTTTATAAAAATAATTCAGATAAGTTTTTTTTATTAAAAATATATCAATTTTGTATTACACAGTAATAATCGCTTTGTATTTTTTTTTCTT
>NC_091313.1:3757481-3777481 GCF_038502225.1 Cherax quadricarinatus | reverse complement strand
CTGGCAGACAGCATGGGCTGTCTGTGCAGACGGTACAGGCTGTCTACATACGCTCGGCCTCCTACCGCGCGTCGTCCCGACGCGACAATACTGGTGGTAAAAGGAGCTTGGTCTCTCTCTCGTAGGAACAGGGATCAGCAACTATGCTGACACTAACTAGCCTTGTTGCAAACCTTTGCACGTGCTTGACCAGATATGGGTTCCAAACTGGTGCTGCATACTCCAGTATGGGCCTGACGTACACAGTGTACAGTGTCTTGAACGATTCCTTACTAAGGTATCGGAACGCTATTCTCAGGTTTGCCAGGCGCCCATACACTGCAGCAGTTATCTGGTTGATGTGTGCCTCCGGAGACGTGCTCGGTGTTATGGTCACCCCAAGATCTTTCTCCTTTAGTGAGGTTTGCAGCCTTTGTCCACCTAGCCTATACTCTGTCTGTGGTCTTCTTTGCCCTTCCCCAATCATCATGACTTTGCATTTGGCAGGGTTGAATTAGAGAAGCCAGTTGCTGGATCACATGTCCAGCCCGTCCATGTCTCTTTGTAGTCCTGCCTGATCCTCATCCGATTTAATCCTTCTCATTAGCTTCACATCATCTGCAAACAGGGACACTTCAGAGTCTATCTCTACCATCATGTCATTCACATATATCAAAAATAGCACTGGTCCTAGGACTGACCCCTCGGGGACCCCGCTCATCACAGTCGCCCACTGTGATACCTCATCACTTACCATGACTCGTTGTTGCCTCCCTGTCAGGTATTCTCTGATCCATTGCAGTGTCCTTCCTGTTATATGTGCTTGATCCTCCAGCTTCTGCACTAATCTCTTGTGAGGAACTGTGTCGAAGGCCTTCCTGTAGTCCAGGAAAATGCAAACAACCCACCCCTCTCTCTCGTGTCTTACTTCTGTTACCTTGTCATAAAACTCCAGTAGGTTTGTAACACAGAATTTGTCTTCCATGAATCCGCGCTGGTTGTTGTTTATAATCTTGTTTCGTTCTAGGTGCTCCACCACTCTCCTCCTGATAATCTTCTGCATGATTATGCATACTACACACGTCAGAGATACTGGTGTGTAGTTTAGTGCCTCGTTTCTGTCTTCTTTCTTAAAAATGGGGACTACATCTGCCGTCTTCGATACCTCAGGTAGTTGCCCAGTTTCAAGGGATGTATTGAAGATTGTGCTTAGTGGCATGCACAGCGTCTCTGCTCCTTCTCTAAGGACCCACGGGGAGATGTTGTCCGGACCCCTCCCCTTTGAGGTATTGAAGTCACTTAGCAGCTTCTGCACCTCCTCCTCCGTTGTTTGTATGTCATCCAGCACCTGTTGGTATATTCCCTGTTGGTGTTCCCCTCTGTGCCGTCTTCTCAGAGCAATTCCTGTCTCTACTGTAAATACTTCCTTAAATCTCATGATGAGCTCCTCGCATACCTCGTGATAGTTTCTTGTGAGTTCCCCACCTTCTTTCCTCAGCCTGATCACCTGGTCTTTGACTGCTATCTTCCTCCCAATGTGGCTGTACAGTAGTTTCGGATCAGACTTGACTTTCAATGCTATGTTGTTTTCATACTGTCGCTGGGCCTCCCGCCTTACCTGTGCATACTCGTTCCTGGCTCTTCGACTAATCTCCTTATTTTCCTGTGTTCTTCGCCTTTTGTACTTTTTCCATTCTCTATTGCACTTGGTTTTTGCCTCCTAGCACCGTCGGGTAAACCAAGGGGCTCGTTCTGGTCTTCCCATTATTTCTGTTGCCCTTGGGAACAAACCTTTCCTCTGCCTCCTGGCATTTTGTTGTTACGTATTCCATCATTTCGTTTACCGAGTTTCCTACCAGTTCTCTGTCCCACTGAACCTCTTGCAGGAGGTTCCTCAAACCTATGTTGTCCCCCCGTTTATAGTCTGGCTTTTCCCATTCAACTCCTGTTACCCTCTCCACTTGTAACTACTTTGTATTCAAAGCACAGAACCACGTGGTCACTAGCTCCTAAGGGCTTCTCATATGTGATGTCCTCAATGTCTGAACTGCTCAGGGTGAACACAAGGTCCAGTCTTGCTGGTTCATCCTCCCCTTTCTCTCTGGTAGTATCCTTAACATGCTGATGCACGAGGTTTTCCAGTACCACATCCATCATCTTGGCTCTCCATGTTTCGGGACCCCCGTGTGGCTCCAGGTTTTCCCAATCGTTCTCACTGTGATTGAAATCGCCCATAACCAGTGTGTGTGTGTACTCACCTGTTTGTACTCACCTATTTGTGGTTGCAGGGGTCAAGTCATAGCTCCTGGCCCCTCCTGTGTGTGTGTGTGTGTGTGTGTGTGTGTGTGTGTGTGTGTGTGTGTGTGTGTGTACTCACCTAATTGTGGTTGAAAGGGTCGAGACTCAGCTCCTGGACCCGCCTCTTCACTGACCGCTATTGTGGTCCTCCCTCTCCCTGCTCCATGAGCTTTATCACACATCGTCTTAAAACTATGTATGGTTCCTGCCTCCACTACATCACTTGCCAGACTGTTCCACTTCCTAACAACTCTGGGGTGAAGAAATACTTCCTGACATCTCTGTGACACATTTGAGTCTTCAGCTTTCAATTGTGACCCCTTTGTCCTGTGTCCCCTCTCTGGAACATCCTGTCTCTGTAGACCTTATCTATTCCACGCAATATTTTGTATGTCGTTATCATGTCTTCTCTGACCCTTTTGTCCCCCAGTGTCGTCAGACAGATTTCCCTCAACCTTTCTTCGTAGGACATTCCCCTTAGCTCTGGAACCAGCCCTGTTGTAAACCTTTGCACTTTCTCTAATTTCTTAATGTGTTTTACCAGGTGTGGGCTCCAAACTGATGCTGCGTACTCCAGTATGGGCCTGACGTACACAGTGTATAAATTCTTGAACGATTCCTTACTGAGGTACCGGAACGCTATTCTCAGGTTTGCCAGTCCCCCATATGTCGCAGCAGTTATCTGGTTAATGTGGGCTTCTAGAGACTTGCTCGGTATTATCAGGGCCAGATTAAGAAGTCTCCGGGCCCTAGGCCCGGAGGGCCTAGTTTAAGGTCTAATTAAATACATTCTGGCTGTTTAGATTAAATTTAATAGGGAAAGTACATCAAAACAACCAAAATCATTTACCAACAGTCATTTTAACTATCTCGTTAAATCATGCATTTTCAAGAGAATAAACTCAAGACAGCATAGTATTACTAGATTAGGCTATTAAAGTAGTGACATCATGTACCTATTATATTCAGCATAACCACTACAGCACTATTATTCCCTTTATAAATCACCCATTAGCGGGAAAACACAGCTGTTCTGATGTAAACAAAGGCGTGTTGAGTGTTGCCATCTATGGTTAGGTTTATTTATTTTTATTTTATTTCATTTCATTATTTATTTTTGTTTTGATTAATTTTTAAAAATCAATTTTACTCTCCAAACACTTGAACTTTTTAGGTAGGGACCCCTTTGCACTTGCACCATGTGCGCAGTCTTGGATGAGCCCCTGAACCCCTTGGACCACGGGGCCCCCAAATGCGCGGGGCCCTAGGCAAATGCCTAGTTTGCCTATGCGGTAATCCGGCCCTGGGTATTATACTAACCCCTAGATCTTTCTTCTTGAGTGAGGTTTGCAGTCTCTGGCCATCTAGCCTATACATGTGTGTATGCATGTGCGGACGCGCGCGCGCGCGCGTGTGTGTGTGTGTGTGTGTGTGTGTGTGTGTGTGTGTGTACTCACCTATTTGTGGTTGCAGGGGTCGAGTCCTAGCTCCTGGCCCCTGTGTATGTGTGTGTGTGTGTGTGTATGTGTGTGTGTGCGTGTGTGTGTGTGTGTGTGACAGAACGAGACTGCAAGTAGAACTAAACCAAGTGTAATACTATAATAACGAGATAAAATAATCTCTATTTGATACCAGGCGGGTCATTCCCGTGGAGTTAAGCAAATTTAAAAATTAAATAATTTTCAGAGCTCCTGTGAGGCAGAATTTCCGCCAGTTCTCATTCTCTCATTTATATCATGGAAACCAATACACTAATCTTAGCGAAACTCTCACAAAATAATTTAAGAGGATAAGACACATAATGGACTAAAGCAGTATAAAAAATTATGTTAATTCAGCTTAATATTGAATATTTGTTATTAGTTTTAGATAAAAAAAATAATTTTTCTTTAACGACTAATGGGAACTACGTAAATATTTGCATGAGGAAGGTTTAAAAATGTTTTAAAGGTCTTATTCAGATTTTTTTTCAGCTTGATACCCTAATTACTTAGTGGTCCAGAAGAGTAAGTCTGAGAATCCCAAAACTGCATCAATAAAATTAATATATATTTACAATTAATATACTTAACAATAGATCCTTGGCTGTCTTCAAGAAGGTACTGGACAGGAACCTAAATAAGAATCAGATCAGCCAGGTTGTGGTTCTTACGTCGGTTTACGTGCGGCCAGCAGTAACAGCCTGGTTGAACAGACCATGCTCCACCACGAGGCCTGGTCTCAAACCGGTTCGCGGGGGCGTTGACCCCCGAAACCCTCTCCAGGTATACTCCAGGTATACACAGTCCTAGATCGAATGAATTGCTCTCAAGTTATACCTGGAGTATACCTGGAGAGGGTTCCGGGGATCAACGCCCCCGCGGCCCGGAATGTGACCAGGCTTCATGGTGGATCAACAGCCAGGGATCTATTGGTAATTCCCATTATGTATGCTGGGAGGCAGTTGAATTTTGGATGTTAAGAAGCACTGTGGTAACTACTGTAAGGTCTACATCATTCCAGCAGCATTTTGTAACATATTATTTACTGGAGGTTTGGTGGGTTTGATGAAGAAAATATTCATTTTGGGTCGCAGCTCAGTCTTGTCTCAGACCAATGTTTAAGTAATACTATCATAACTTTTCCTAATGTTTGAGACAGATGTCACCCTTCTGAGATAAGGTAAACCTTCTGAGATAAGGTAAACCTTCTGGGATAAGGTAAACCTTCTGAGATAAGGTAAACCTTCTGAGATAAGGTAAACCTTCTGAGATAAGGTAAACCTTCTGAGATAAGGTAAACCTTCTGAGATAAGGTAAACCTTCTGAGATAAGGTAAACCTTCTGAGATAAGGTAAACCTTCTGGGATAAGGTAAACCTTCTGAGATAAGGTAAACCTTCTGAGATAAGGTAAACCTTCTGAGATAAGGTAAACCTTCTGGGATATGGTAAACCTTCTGGAATAAAGTAAACCTTCTGAGATAAGGTAAACCTTCTGAGATAAGGTAAACCTTCTGGAATAAAGTAAACCTTCTGGGATAAGGTAAACCTTCTGAGATAAGGTAAACCTTCTGAGATAAGGTAAACCTTCTGAGATAAGGTAAACCTTCTGGGATAAGGTAAACCTTCTGAGATAAGGTAAACCTTCTGAGATAAGGTAAACCTTCTGAGATAAGGTAAACCTTCTGGGATAAGGTAAACCTTCTGAGATAAGGTAAACCTTCTGAGATAAGGTAAACCTTCTGAGATAAGGTAAACCTTCTGGGATAAGGTAAACCTTCTGAGATAAGGTAAACCTTCTGAGATAAGGTAAACCTTCTGAGATAAGGTAAACCTTCTGGGATATGGTAAACCTTCTGGAATAAAGTAAACCTTCTGAGATAAGGTAAACCTTCTGAGATAAGGTAAACCTTCTGGAATAAAGTAAACCTTCTGGGATAAGGTAAACCTTCTGAGATAAGGTAAACCTTCTGGGATATGGTAAACCTTCTGGGATAAGGTAAACCTTCTGAGATAAGGTAAACCTTCTGAGATAAGGTAAACCTTCTGGGATAAGGTAAACCTTCTGAGATAAGGTAAACCTTCTGAGATAAGGTAAACCTTCTGAGATAAGGTAAACCTTCTGAGATAAGGTAAACCTTCTGAGATAAGGTAAACCTTCTGGGATAAGGTAAACCTTCTGAGATAAGGTAAACCTTCTGGGATAAGGTAAACCTTCTGGGATAAGGTAAACCTTCTGAGATAAGGTAAACCTTCTGGGATAAGGTAAACCTTCTGAGATAAGGTAAACCTTCTGAGATAAGGTAAACCTTCTGGGATAAGGTAAACCTTCTGAGATAAGGTAAACCTTCTGAGATAAGGTAAACCTTCTGAGATAAGGTAAACCTTCTGAGATAAGGTAAACCTTCTGGGATAAGGTAAACCTTCTGAAGGTAAACCTTCTGAGATAAGGTAAACCTTCTGAGATAAGGTAAACCTTCTGGGATAAGGTAAACCTTCTGAGATAAGGTAAACCTTCTGAGATAAGGTAAACCTTCTGGGATAAGGTAAACCTTCTGAGATAAGGTAAACCTTCTGAGATAAGGTAAACCTTCTGAGATAAGGTAAACCTTCTGAGATAAGGTAAACCTTCTGAGATAAGGTAAACCTTCTGGGATAAGGTAAACCTTCTGAGATAAGGTAAACCTTCTGAGATAAGGTAAACCTTCTGGGATAAGGTAAACCTTCTGAGATAAGGTAAACCTTCTGAGATAAGGTAAACCTTCTGAGATAAGGTAAACCTTCTGGGATAAGGTAAACCTTCTGAGATAAGGTAAACCTTCTGAGATAAGGTAAACCTTCTGAGATAAGGTAAACCTTCTGGGATAAGGTAAACCTTCTGAGATAAGGTAAACCTTCTGAGATAAGGTAAACCTTCTGGGATATGGTAAACCTTCTGGAATAAAGTAAACCTTCTGAGATAAGGTAAACCTTCTGAGATAAGGTAAACCTTCTGGAATAAAGTAAACCTTCTGGGATAAGGTAAACCTTCTGGAATAAAGTAAACCTTCTGGGATAAGGTAAACCTTCTGGAATAAAGTAAACCTTCTGGGATAAGGTAAACCTTCTGGGATAAGGTAAACCTTCTGGGATAAAGTAAACCTTCTGGGATAAGGTAAACCTTCTGAGATAAGGTAAACCTTCTGAGATAAGGTAAACCTTCTGAGATAAGGTAAACCTTCTGGGATATGGTAAACCTTCTGGAATAAAGTAAACCTTCTGAGATAAGGTAAACCTTCTGAGATAAGGTAAACCTTCTGGAATAAAGTAAACCTTCTGGGATAAGGTAAACCTTCTGGAATAAAGTAAACCTTCTGGGATAAGGTAAACCTTCTGGGATAAGGTAAACCTTCTGGGATAAAGTAAACCTTCTGGGATAAGGTAAACCTTCTGGGATAAGGTAAACCTTCTGGGATAAGGTAAACCTTCTGGGATAAAGTAAACCTTCTGGGATAAGGTAAACCTTCTGAGATAAGGTAAACCTTCTGGGATAAGGTAAACCTTCTGGGATAAGGTAAACCTTCTGGGATAAGGTAAACCTTCTGGGATAAAGTAAACCTTCTGGGATAAGGTAAACCTTCTGAGATAAGGTAAACCTTCTGGGATAAGGTAAACCTTCTGGGATAAGGTAAACCTTCTGGGATAAGGTAAACCTTCTGGCATAAGGTAAACCTTCTGGGATAAGGTAAACCTTCTGGGATAAAGTAAACCTTCTGGGATAAGGTATACCTTCTGGGATAAGGTAAACCTTCTGGGATAAAGTAAACCTTCTGGGATAAGGTATACCTTCTGGGATAAGGTAAACCTTCTGGGATAAGGTAAACCTTCTGGAATAAAGTAAACCTTCTGGGATAAGGTAAACCTTCTGGGATAAGATAAACCTTCTGGGGTAAGGTAAACCTTCTAGGATAAGGTAAACCTGAGATAAGGTAACCCTTCTGGGATAAGGTAAACCTTCAGGGATACCTAATAATAGTGTTGTAGGTTGTCCATTATTTTTTCCCCCGTGTTGATACCTAGCAGGTGGCTGTGTCCTTGATACGACCACCTTCTTGCTTCTCCACCTGCGTCACCTATCACCTGATCTTATTTTAAAAGCCAGAACCTCAATAAAAAAAAATTCTTACTGGCTGACAAAAACTTACAGTACGTAGATAATTTTTGTTTTACGTTTTTGTGCGTGTACGTGCTTGTGCTCACCCAGTTGTACTTACCTAATTATGTCCAGCTAGTTGTGCTCACCTAATCGTTCTCATCTAGTAGTAATCGCCTAGTTGAATTCTGTGAGTTGTGGTGGATCCAGGTGTACGTGTTCATTATTGTGGTTGCAGACAGATGGGTTGATTCACAGCTCCTGGCCCCGCTAATTCATTAAAACCCCCTCGAAGGTTTTTAACGATCACTACCCACTTGTGCTCTTGTCGAATCTGTGTTCGAAGTAACTTTCTAAGTTGAGTCCACCTATTCCTCACCCAGATCATTCCACTTCTTCCTCACCCAGATCATTCCACTTCTTCCTCACCCAGATCTGTTCCACTTCTTCCTCACCCAGATCGTTCCACTTCTTCCTCACCCAGATCGCTCCACTTCTTCCTCACCCAGATCATTCCACTTCTTCTTCACCCAGATCATTCCACTTCTTCCTCACCCAGATCATTCCACTTCTTCCTCACCCAGATCATTCCACTTCTTCCTCAACCAGATCATTCCACTTCTTCCTCACCCAGATCATTCCACTTCTTCCTCACCCACATAATTCCACTTCTTCCTCACCCAGATCATTCCACTTCTTCCTCACCCAGATCATTCCACTTCTTCCTCACCCAGATCATTTCACTTCTTCCTCACCCAGATCATTCCATTCTTTCTCACGCAGATCATTCCACTTCTTCCTCACCCAGATCATTCCATTCTTTCTCACCCAGATCATTCCACTTCTTCCTCACCCAAATCATTCCACTTCTTCCTCACCCAGATCATTCCACTTCTTCCTCACCCAGATCATTCCATTCTTCCTCACCCAGATCATTCCACTTCATCCTCACCCAGATCATTCCACTTCTTCCTCACCCAGATCATTCCACTTCTTCCTCAACCAGATCATTCCACTTCTTCCTTACCAATATCATTCCACTTCTTCCTCACCCATATCATTCCAATTCTTCCTCACCCAGATCATTCCACTTCTTCCTCACCCAGATCATTCCACTTCTTCCTCACCCAGATCATTCCACTTCTTCCTCACCCAGATCATTCCACTTCTTCCTCACCCAGATCATTCCATTCTTCCTCACCCAGATCATTCCACTTCTTCCTCACCCATATCATTCCACTTCTTCCTCACCCATATCATTCCACTTCTTCCTCACCCATATCATTCCACTTCTTCCTCACCCAGATCATTCCACTTCTTCCTCACCCAGATCATTCCACTTCTTCCTCAACCAGATCATTCCACTTCTTCCTTACCAATATAATTCCACTTCTTCCTCACCCATATCATTCCACTTCTTCCTCACCTACATCATTCCACTTCTTCCTCACCCAAATAATTCCACTTCTTCCTCACCCAGATCATTCCACTTCTTTTTCACCCAGATCATTCCACTTCTTCCTCACCCAGATCATTCCACTTCTTCCTCACCCAGATCATTCTACTTCTTCCTCACCCAGATCATTCCACTTCTTCCTCACCCAAATCATTCCACTTCTTCCTCACCCAGATCATTCAACTTCTTCCTCATCCAGATCATTCCACTTCTTTCTCACTCAGATCATTCCACTTCTTCCTCACCCAGATCATTCCACTTCTTTCTCACTCAAGTCATTCCACTTCTTTCTCACCCAGATCATTCCACTTCTTCCTCACCCACATCATTCCACTTCTTTCTCACTCAAGCCATTCCACTTCTTTCTCACCCAGATCATTCCACTTCTTCCTTACCCACATCATTCCACTTCTTTCTCACCCATATCATTCCACTTGTTTTTCACTCAAATCATTCCACTTCTTCCTCACCCAGATCATTCCACTTCTTTCTCACTCAAATCGTTCCGTTTCTTTCTCACCAAGATCATTCCACTTCTTTCTCCCCAGATCATTCCACTTCTTCCTCACCCAGATCATTCCACTTCTTTCTCACCCAGATCATTCCACTTCTTCCTCACCCAGATCATTCCACTTCTTTCTCACCCATATCATTCCACTTCTTTCTCACTCAGAACATTCCGTTCCTTCCTCACCCAGATCATTGTACTTCTTCCTCACCCAGATCATTCCACTTCTTTCTCACCCAGATCATTCCACTTATTTCTCACACAGATCATTCCACTTCTTTCTCACCCAGACCATTCCACTTCTTTCTCACTCAAATCATTCCACTTGTTTGTCACGCAGATCATTCTACTTCTTCCTCACCCAGATCATTCCACTTCTTTCTTATCCAGATCATTCCACTTCTTTCTCACTCAAATCATTCCACTTCTTTCTCACCCAGATCATTCCACTTCTTTCTCTCCCAGATCATACCACTTCTTTCTTACCCAGATCATTCCACTTCTTTCTCCCTAGATCATTCCACTTCTTCCTCACCCAGATCATTCCACTTCTTTTTCTCCCAGATCATTCCACTTCTTTCTCACCCAGATCATTCCACTTTTTTCTCACTCAGATCATTCCACTTTTTCTTCACCCAGATCATTCCACTTCTTCCTCACCCAGATCATTCCACTTCTTTCTCACTCAGATCATTCTACTTCTTTCTCGCCCAGATCATTCCACTTCTTTCTCACCCAGATCATTCCACTTCTTTCTCACCCAGATCATTCCACTTTTTTTTCACTCAGATCATTCCGCTTTTTCCTCACTCAGATCATTACACTTCTTTCTCACTCAGATCATTCTACTTCTTTCTCACCCAGATCATTCCACCTCTTTCTCACCCAGATCATTCCACTTCTTTCTCACCCAGATCATTCCACTTCTTTTTCACTCAGATCATTCCGCTTTTTCCTCACTCAGATCATTCCACTTCTTCCTCACCCAGATCATTCCACTTCTTTCTCACCCAGATCATTCCACTTCTTTCTCACCCAGATCATTCCACTTCTTTCTCACCCAAATCATTCCACTTCTTGACCGCCTTGAGAGTGAAGCAGAATGCTTTGCTGCAGCCCACTGTACCTTTCTCTTCCCTTTCAAGTCGTTCAAGAAGATATCTTGGTTTCTCCAGGCATTATATAACTCTTCCTGGACTAGTACTTCCCGTGAATATAATGATCTCTGTAGTTAAATTGTTTAGTACACTGATAAGTTGATAAATTAGAAACATGTGCAACACTTGGGTATCTTTATTGTTGAAACGTTTCGCCCCACAGTGGTTTTATCAGTCCAGTACAAAGAAGAATGGTGAAGATCAGAACATAAGAACATAAGAAAGAAGGAACACTGCGGCAGGCCTACTGGCCCATGCGAGGCAGGTCCAAGTCTCCAACCGGCTTGAGCCAATGCCCCAACCTAGTCAGGTCAGGTCGCATTCACTTAAGGAAGGAGCACGGCATCTGACCTAGTAGCACAAGCTAGTTAGGTCCAACTCACACCCACCCACACCTAATCACTTATTTATCCAACCTATTTTTAAAACTACACAACGTTTTAGATTCTATGATAGTGCTCGGGAGTTTTTTCCACTCATCCACAACTCTATTACCAAACCAGTGATTTCCTATATCCTTTCTAAATCTGAATTTTTCCAACTTAAAACCATTGCTGTGAGTCCTATCTTGGCTAGATATTTTTATCACGCTGTTTACATCCCCTTTATTTATTCCAGTTTTCCATTTATACACCTCAATCATATCCCCCCTTAAGAAATTCATCGACAAATGGAATTAGAAGTCTATTTTCCAATAGTGTAACGTTGTTTTCTACTATAAAAATAACATGCAGCGTCGATAAGTTGTTGAATAAGAGGCGTGTGCAACACTTGGGTATCGTTATTTCCGGTTCGGAAATACGTCTTATTCAGCCATGCGTTTTATTCATCCACGTGTTTATTTCTAATCTTGATTAGCTTATGCACCAGCTAGCCAAATTTATCCCAACTTACGCATCTCATCTCATAAAATTTCTAATAGCAAAAAAAAAAAATGAATTAACATCCAAATTATATTGAATTCGCATTTGCTTGTGGATTTGTAGAACCAAAGAGAGTATAAAAATAAATTTTCCACTTGGCTGAAGTTAACAAAGCAGGTGAAGTACTTAGATTTAGTGGGAAAAAATAAACGTTCAATAAGACTTTTGTTTTTGCATTTTAATCGTCGGAAAGTTGATGCAGGTTCAGCTTTATGAGACACAAGAAACTTGCTTGAATTGAACAATAAGCTTTGTTGATTACTGATTGTCCTTGATTCATCATATATTCCAGAATTTATCGAACGGTAATTTTTAAGTAGGATTAAGAAAACATTCGTTTACCAAAGAATGGTTTAAAATATTATAGCATCCCATGGAGCATTCAGGCATCCTGACTACGGCGCCATTCACCCCCGATGGGACAACCCACATCTCAAGTTTATATTTCTGGTTATCACAAGAGCTTTATCAGAGCGAAAAATCAGAAAAAATAATGGTATATCGGTTTCTCATTTGCGTTCGCATGATCAGATATACTATCACTGTACTGAACATATATTGATGATGCTTTACGATGAAAAGACTATTGATTAGTATTACTTAAACAAACATTTGAAGCGCTCAAGCAAACTTATTTTTTTTTACTCTCGAGAAAACATTAAACCCGGAATGTTTATATAAACTCAGATGAATAATAGACAATTGGGTTCGATTAATAAAGAGAAAACATCCAAATTGCATCCAATATACGTAATTTTGCAAAGGTTTCGGTTTACTGATGAGGAATCACCAGAGCCTGGAGTATTATTAGCAAATGTTTTGGGCATTAAACAATGGCCACAGTGTCAAACTTTAGCGAATAAAATATCCATCCTCTGGCCTGGCTCTAAAGGTCATCACCCACCAACACCTACCTGGCTTAGTGCATGGCAATATTGCCAGCATTTATTGCGTGGGTAATATTGAGCTTTGCTGGATTACCTTTGGCTGTGAAATAACTTTTTTTTTAAATTAATAAACACGTATATGAGATTCCCCTTACCACTCCATTTTCCCCTCCCCATTACCCTCATCAGCTCTTTTATCTCCCTCATCACGCGATCACGTCTCTCACAATCTTCCTCTTCTCTCCCATTGCTTATTTCCAAATCATATTTATCACCTCTTCCTTACTGCTCCCTTCACTCACCCCTTCAGCATACCCCATTACTTCCTCAACATCACCCCTTCAGCATACCTCATTACCTCTTCAGCCTCACCCCTTCAACTTACCCCACTACCTCTTCAGCATCACCCCTTCGGCATCCTCCCTTAGCAAACAATCCCCCTCCAATCTCCCCATGTCTCCTCATGCTTTCTGCAATGTTACTCTGAGAATCACACACACTCACGCACGCACACTCGCAAACACGCACACACACACACACACACACACACACACACACACACACACACACACACACACACACACACACACACACACACACACACACACACACACACACACACACACACACACACACACACACACACACACACACACACACACACACATGGTAGTGGAACCACGAAACAAATGGTACTGAATCATTTACCAAACTGCAGCCAACCGGGATTGGATCCTGCGACACATACTCCCAGTGGTTAAGGCGATGTGAACGTTGTTCTATCTCTTGAGGCGGGAGAATGTGTTACAGGATCTAATCCCGGCTGGATGCAGCTTCGTAAATGATATATATATATATATATATATATATATATATATATATATATATATATATATATATATATATATATATATATATATATATATATATATATATATATATATATATATATATATATAATTAGGAGAAGGTGTGGAGTTAATAACAGTATTAGTCAGGGGGCTAAAGAGGGTTTGTTGAGGTGGTTTGGTCATTTAGAGAGAATGGATCAAAGTAGAATGACAAGGAGAGCGTATAAATCTGTAGGGGAAGGAAGGCGGGGTAGGGGTCGTCCTCGAAAAGGTTGGAGGGGGGGGGTAAAGGAGGTGTTGTGGGCGAGGGGTTTGGACTTCCAGCAAGCATGCGTGAACGTGTTAGGAGTGAATGGAGACAAATGGTATTTGGGACCTGACGATCTGTTGGAGTGTGAGCAGGGTAATATTTAGTGAAGGGATTAAGGGAAACCGGTTACTTTATGTAACCGGACTTGAGTCCTGGAAATGGGAAGTACAATGCCTGCACTCTAAAGGAGGGGTTTGGGATATTGGCAGTTTGGAGATATATATTGTGTATTTTTATACGTATATACTTCTAAACTGTTGTATTCTGAGCACCTCTGCAAAAACAGTGATTATGTGTGAGTGAGGTGAAAGTGTTGAATGATGATGAAAGTATTTTCTTTTTGGGGATTTTCTTTCTCTTTGGGTCGCCCTGCCTCGGTGGGAGACGGCCGACTTGTTGAATATATATATATATATATATATATATATATATATATATATATATATATATATATATATATATATATATATATATATATATATATATATATATATATATATATATATATATGCAATAAGATCATAGTAAACAGGTGATTTCAGATAGTTCCTTGATAATGTGAGTAGTCACGAAAGCGCTTGGAATTTCTCTATTCTTTCAGAGTGGTTGTTTTGCATATATATATATATATATATATATATATATATATATATATATATATATATATATATATATATATATATATATATATATATATATATATAATATATATATATATATATATATATATATATATATATATATATATATATATATATGTATATATATATATATATATATATATATATATATATATATATATATATATATATATATATATGTATGTATATATATATATATATATATATATATATATATATATATATATATATATATATATATATATATATATATATATGGTTAAAAAAAGAAGAAACAGAAATGAGAGAGAGAGAGAGAGAGAGAAAGTGGGAGAGGGAGAGAGAGAGAGAGAGAGAGAGAGAGAGAGAGAGAGAGAGAGAGAGAGAGAGAGGTGGACTGCATATTCATGGAATACAAGAAGGGCCTTGATACTGTACGTTTCAACTGACAGAGACAAAAACCGGGGCAGAAATAAAATTTGGAATGTGCTACAGTGGATAAGAGACTATTATATATGAAAGAGACGTCGGATGGGAAAGTGTAACAAACAAGAAGGGTTACACAAGGTTCGATGTTGGGATCAATATCCTTTCTCGTTTATGTGATGCATATTCCCAAAGAGACAGCCAGATGTGTCCTCTGTTAGCAGATGTAAAACTGACGAGAATAAAAATCGATAAAGACAAGGAAAGGTTACAAACAGATCTGTCATGTACATTTCCAGAGGTACACAGAAGCGAGTACTTAGTTGGCAAATCTAAGAGTGACTTTCAGGGTATCTCATAAATCACTGATGATATTATATGCAACACATATAAGGCCCGTCTTAGAGAAAGCAACACCGGCATGGAACCCTCACCCGATGAAGCAGTGAAACCTGAAGAAGGTGCAGAGGTATGCACGGAGACTTAGGAAGAGAAAATGGAGAATTAGCAACGAGGAGATGATCAAGGAATTGAAACGAACGACCTTAAAGGATAAAACCAGGAGAAACAAAACAAATATTTAAAAAATTGATACGGCGCCTTAAAAGCCTTACTGAAGTCCATATACACAATATCAAATTCATTACCATGATCTATCTCCTCAAATACCATAGTGAAAAAAAAATGAATAAATTCGTAAGGCTGGATGCCCTTTTGTAAAACCGTGCTGAGATTCGTTGATTAATTTATTCTTTTCAATTACTGATTCCATAAATTTTCCCACTATGGAGGTGAGGCTTATTGGTCTATAGTTCGAAGCTAAGGACCTGTCACCTACTTTGAAAACAGATATCACATATGCCATTATCCACTTATCTGGCACTAAGCCAGTTTTGAGGTAATCAGTTCCCATCAGTCTTTTTCAATTAGTCTCTTCCTATCAGTTCATTCAATGCCTCTAAGACTTTCTAAGTGATGATCATGTAACCTAAGGTTTTCTTGTCTTCCATGGTGGTCTAGTTTAGTTTCCTTAATCTCTCTGTGTGTCTCAGACCTCTCGACTAGAGAACTGTTCTGGTGTTAAACCTCTGGAATTTTTTTCTCCCTTTTGCATGTGGGTAGGTAAAGGTGTGAGCAAACGACACAGTTACATTTATATGGAATCCTTTACTGACGACGTTTTCTTTGATTTTCTGTCATCTAATTTATTCGAAGTGACTCTCTTACTTTGCTTCCTTAGATCATTTTGTTCTTCCTCTAGTTCTATAGTTATGGTACTTACCTCATTTATGACTTCCTATGTTTAATGATACCTCAGTATTTTTTTTATCTTTTCTTGACTAAACTTCACAACTAATGATTTTTATTTTACTTCTTGTTTGGCTACAAAGCCAGAGAAATCATCTTCAAATGTTTGTTTGCATAATTTCAATATCCACATTTTCCACGTTTTATCAGTAGGTTTTTCATTTATCACTCCCCTTTTAGTCACTAGTGTAATTTTTTTTTGTTTACTTTGAAGAACCATATACAATGCTAGTAATGTTGTTGATTTTAGGGGCTACGACGGCTTGTGTTCTATGGCCTCTGTTGCCAGAAGAATGATGTGTCATCCCATAAGTACTGCCCGAAACACACACAATAACACGAAGCACGTAGAAGGTGGGGTTCAAAACCATTAAGAAGGACTGCAAATGATAACACTTTCTAGGAATTCAATATAAGTGTATTCCCTCAAAAATGGCTTTCCCTTACAACCCTGGAACGTTTCTCTTTAAGTTAATAAGAAACCTATGTACCGTCAAGACATTTTGTGAAAAAGATGTTTCGCCAGTCAGGATACATAAAGTCACTAATGGTGAAATGTCTTCTTCAGTAAAAGTCTTGATTGTACATAAGTTTCTTGTTCCCACAATTTGTCGGTATTAACACGCCTTTGTTTGTACATGTCTCCTTAAGTTGCGTATATGTACATGTACCAAGTGGAGGGAAAAACCTAAACAATAACAAAATTGTGATGAATAGTTTTGAAAACCGACAAGTTGAAGAACTGAGACACTTATGCAACATATGGGAATCTTTATTGAAGAAACATTTCGCCACACAGTGGCTTCATCAGTCCAGTACAAAGAAGGAAGGTATAAGGAGAGGAGGAGTTTGAGGTAATCAGTCCCTCAGCCTGGAGTCGATGTGTTCAGTCCATCCTTTTTACAAGATTGATGGATTGAAAACATCGACTCCAGGCTGAGGGACTGATTACTTCAAACTCCTCCTTTCCTTATACCTTCCTGCTTTGTATAGGACTGATGAAGCCACTGTGTGGCGAAACGTTTCTTCACTAAACATTCCAAAATGTTGCACAAGTGTCTCAATTCTTCAATAACAAAACTGTAATACTCAAATAACCCATTTACAAAGTCACGCTGTGACTTTGTAAATGCTCCAAGTCGCAGCGAAACGTCGTCGTAAGCTCCTCTCTCGTATGTGCGGGTTATTTGTGTATTGTTTCACTCACGGTATTGTGCCTTTTTGTTATGTATAAATTGTGTCATGTTATTTAATCTATGGAAGCCTCTCATAGACTCAAATCTGATCAAACTACTCCAGAACTCTCTCTCTTCCTGAGTGCCTGCTGTGCTCCGGCCGTCACTTTGTTCCTCAGTGCCTGCTGTGCTCCGGCCGTCACTCTGTTCCTCAGTGCCTGCTGTGCTCCGGCCGTCACTCTGTTCCTCAGTGCCTGCTGTGCTCCGGCCGTCACTCTGTTCCTCAGTGCCTGCTGTGCTCCGGCCGTCACTCTGTTCCTCAGTGCCTGCTGTGCTCCGGCCGTCACTCTGTTCCTCAGTGCCTGCTGTGCTCCGGCCGTCACTCTGTTCCTCAGTGCCTGCTGTGCTCCGGCCGTCACTCTGTTCCTCAGTGCCTGCTGTGCTCCGGCCGTCACTCTGTTCCTCAGTGCCTGCTGTGCTCCGGCCGTCACTCTGTTCCTCAGTGCCTGCTGTGCTCCGGCCGTCACTTTGTTCCTCAGTGCCCGCTGTGCTCCGGCCGTCACTTTGTTCCTCAGTGCCTGCTGTGCTCCTGCCGTCACTTTGTTCCTGAGTGCCTGCTGTGCTCCGGCCGTCACTTTGTTCCTCAGTGCCTGCTGTGCTCCGGCCGTCACTGTGTTCCTCAGTGCCTGCTGTGCTCCGGCCGTCACTGTGTTCCTCAGTGCCTGCTGTGCTCCGGCCGTCACTTTGTTCCTCAGTGCCCGCTGTGCTCCGGCCGTCACTCTGTTCCTCAGTGCCTGCTGTGCTCCGGCCGTCACTTTGTTCCTCAGTGCCTGCTGTGCTCCTCCGGCCGTCACTCTGTTCCTCAGTGCCTGCTGTGCTCCGGCCGTCACTCTGTTCCTCAGTGCCTGCTGTGCTCCGGCCGTCACTTTGTTCCTCAGTGCCTGCTGTGCTCCGGCCGTCACTCTGTTCCTCAGTGCCTGCTGTGCTCCGGCCGTCACTTTGTTCCTCAGTGCCCGCTGTGCTCCGGCCGTCACTCTGTTCCTCAGTGCCTGCTGTGCTCCGGCCGTCACTTTGTTCCTCAGTGCCTGCTGTGCTCCTCCGGCCGTCACTCTGTTCCTCAGTGCCTGCTGTGCTCCGGCCGTCACTCTGTTCCTCAGTGCCTGCTGTGCTCCGGCCGTCACTTTGTTCCTCAGTGCCTGCTGTGCTCCGGCCGTCACTCTGTTCCTCAGTGCCTGCTGTGCTCCGGCCGTCACTCTGTTCCTCAGTGCCCGCTGTGCTCCGGCCGTCACTTTGTTCCTCAGTGCCTGCTGTGCTCCTGCCGTCACTTTGTTCCTGAGTGCCTGCTGTGCTCCGGCCGTCACTTTGTTCCTCAGTGCCTGCTGTGCTCCGGCCGTCACTGTGTTCCTCAGTGCCTGCTGTGCTCCGGCCGTCACTGTGTTCCTCAGTGCCTGCTGTGCTCCGGCCGTCACTGTGTTCCTCAGTGCCTGCTGTGCTCCGGCCGTCACTTTGTTCCTCAGTGCCTGCTGTGCTCCTGCCGTCACTTTGTTCCTGAGTGCCTGCTGTGCTCCGGCCGTCACTTTGTTCCTCAGTGCCTGCTGTGCTCCTGCCGTCACTTTGTTCCTCAGTGCCCGCTGTGCTCCGGCCGTCACTTTGTTCCTCAGTGCCTGCTGTGCTCCTGCCGTCACTTTGTTCCTAAGTGCCTGCTGTGCTCCGGCCGTCACTTTGTTCCTCAGTGCCTGCTGTGCTCCGGCCGTCACTTTGTTCCTCAGTGCCTGCTGTGCTCCGGCCGTCACTGTGTTCCTCAGTGCCTGCTGTGCTCCGGCCGTCACTTTGTTCCTCAGTGCCTGCTGTGCTCCGGCCGTCACTGTGTTCCTCAGTGCCTGCTGTGCTCCGACCGTCACTGTGTTCCTCAGTGCCTGCTGTGCTCCGCCCGTCACTCTGTTCCTCAGTGCCCGCTGTGCTCCGGCCGTCACTTTGTTCCTCAGTGCCTGCTGTGCTCCGGCCGTCACTGTGTTCCTCAGTGCCTGCTGTGCTCCGGCCGTCACTGTGTTCCTCAGTGCCTGCTGTGCTCCGCCCGTCACTCTGTTCCTCAGTGCCCGCTGTGCTCCGGCCGTCACTGTGTTCCTCAGTGCCTGCTGTGCTCCGGCCGTCACTGTGTTCCTCAGTGCCTGCTGTGCTCCGGCCGTCACTGTGTTCCTCAGTGCCTGCTGTGCTCCGGCCGTCACTGTGTTCCTCAGTGCCTGCTGTGCTCCGACCGTCACTTTGTTCCTCAGTGCCCGCTGTGCTCCGACCGTCACTTTGTTCCTCAGTGCCTGCTGTGCTCCGACCGTCACTTTGTTCCTCAGTGCCTGCTGTGCTCCGGCCGTCACTCTGTTCCTCAGTGCCTGCTGTGCTCCGCCCGTCACTCTGTTCCTCAGTGCCTGCTGTGCTCCGACCGTCACTTTGTTCCTCAGTGCCTGCTGTGTTCCGACCGTCACTTTGTTCCTCAGTG
>NC_091313.1:3632481-3752481 GCF_038502225.1 Cherax quadricarinatus | reverse complement strand
TCTCACCTCCCGACACTGATTTATATTCATGACTTTCTGTCACATCAAGAGCCCTCCTCTCCTGCTCTCCCCATGCCCTAAACTCTCTCATTGTCCCACCCTTTGTCCTACCCATAAGCCTTTCTTCATACACTAAATCTACCCTCGCTCACCGTGTACTGTTTCATATTTCTTCCTGTCCTCACCCTACTACCCAAGATGTCCTGTCCAGTATTATTGCCTTTATACATGACATAAACACATTCTTTTTAAATGCACCCTTCATACCCTGATCGCACTTTTTCCGGTGGTTTATATCTCACCTCCCTGTCCCTCTACCATAAACCAGCGTCCTCCAGAGTGTCCTAAAAAGCCCTTCCTTCCTATCAGCTTCCTTCCTATCATACAGCTATTTCTTCCAAAGTGTCCTGATTAGTAACTCCTCCTATCACAAACCAGCTCGTTTTACAGTGTCTTAACTATTTATTACTATCATAAAGATACTTCCTTTAGTGTCATATTATTTTCTCTAACCACTTTTCTTAATTATTACATTTAAATAGTTATATAGCATAATGTTACTCAAACACACACACACACACACACACACGCACACACACACACACACACACACACACACACACACACACACACACACACACACACACACACACACACACACACACACACACACATACACACACGCACACACACACACACACACACACACACACACACACACACACACACACACACACACACACACACACACACACACACACACACACACACACACACACACACACACACACACACACACACACACACACACACACACACACACACACACATTAAGTAGTCATTGGAGTGATGTATAAGCCACCACAGAACTGCAGGAGGCCAAGACAGGAGTACGAAGAAAACAACAGGGCGATGGTGAACACACTGGCTGAGGTGGTAAGAAGAGCTCACTCGAGCAGAGCAAAGTTACTGGTAATGGGCGATTTCAACCACAGGAAGAGCGACTGGGAAAACCTGGAGTCACATGGGGGTCCCGAAACATGGAGAGCCAAGATGATGGATGTGGTACTTGAAAACCTCATGCATCAACATGTGAGGGACACTACCAGAGAGAGGGGGGGATCTTGTGTTCACCGTGAGCAGTTCGGACATTGAGGACATCACTTACGAGAGGCCCATTGGAGCTAGCGATCACGTGGTTCTGAGTTTTGATTATATAGTAGAGTTACAAGTGGAGAAGGAAAGAGGAACTGAATGGGAAAAGCCAAACTACAAAAGGGGGGACTACACAGGTATGAGGAACTTCCTGCAGGAGGTTCAGTGGGACAGAGACCTGTTATGAAAATCAGTAAACGAGATGATGGAATTTGTAGCAACAAAGTGCAAGGAGGCAGAGGAAAGGTTTGTTCCCAAGGGAAACAGAAATAATAGGAAGACCAAAGCGAGTCCTTGGTTTACCCGAAGGTGTAGGGAGGCAAAAACTAAGTGCACCAGAGAATGGAAAAGGTACAGGAGGCAAAGGCCCAGGAAAATAAGGAGATTAGCAGAAGTGCCAGAAACGAGTACGCACAGATACGAAGGGAGGCCCAGCGACAGTACGAAAACGACATAGCATCGAAAGTCAAGTCTGACCCGAATCTGCTGTATAGCCACATTAAGAGGAAGACAACAGTCAAAGACCAGGTGATAAGGCTGAGGAAAGAAGGTGGAGAACTCACAAGAAACGATCAAGAGGTATGTGAGGAGCTCAACATGAGATTTAAGGAAGTATTTACAGTGGGGACAGGAAGGCCTCTTGGGGGACAGACCAGATGGGAACACCAGCAAGAAATATACCAACAAGTGTTGGATGACATACATACAGATGAGGAGGAGGTGAAGAAACTGCTAAGGGACATCGATACCTCAAAGGCAATGGGACCGGACAACATCTCCCCGTGGGTCCTTAGACAGGGAGCGGATATGTTGTGTGTGCCACTTACCACAATCTTCAACACGTCTCTGGAAACTGGGCAACTACCTGAGATATGGAAGACGGCAAATGTAGTTCCCATTTTTAAAAAAGGAGACAGAAAAGAGGCACTAAACTATAGACCTGTGTCACTGACGTGTATAGTATGCAAAGTTATGGAGAAGATTATCAGGAGGAGAGTGGTGGAGCACCTGGAACGGAACAAGAGTATAAACTCCAACCAACATGAATTCAACCTTCTGGAGTTTTATGATAAAGTAACAGAAGTAAGACACGAGAGAGAGGGGTGGGTTGATTGCATCTTCTTGGACTGCAAGAAGGCCTTTGACACAGTTCCTCACAAGAGATTAGTGCAGAAGCTAGAGGATCAGGCTCACATGACAGGAAGGGCACTGCAATGGATCAGAGAATACCTGACAGGGAGGCAACAACGAGTCATGGTAAGTAATGAGGTATCACAATGGGCACCTGTGACGAGCGGGGTCCCACAGTGGTCCGTCCTAGGACAAGTGCTATTTTTGGTATGTGTGAACGACATGATGGAAGGGTTAGACTCAGAAGTGTCCCTGTTCGCAGACGATGTGAAGTTAATGAGGAGAATTAAATCAGATGAGGACCGGGCAGGACTTCAAAGAGACCTGGACAGAATAGACACCTGGTTCAGCAACTGGCTTCTCGAATTTAATCCCGCCAAATGCAAAGTCATGAAGATAGGGGAAGGGCAAAGAAGACCACAGACAGAGTATAGGCTAGGTGGCCAAAGACTGCAAACCTCGCTCAAGGAGAAAGATCTTTGAGTGAGTATAACACCGAACATGTCTCCGGAAGCACACATCAACCAAGTAACTGCTGCAGCATATGGGCGCCTGGCAAACCTGAGAACAGCGCTCCGATACCTTAATAAGGAATCGTTCAAGACACTGTACACCGTGTACGTAAGACCCATACTGGAGTATGCAGCACCTGTTTGGAACCCGCACTTGATAAAGCACGTCAAGAAACTAGAGAAAGTGCAAAGGTTTGCGACAAGGTTAGTTCCAGAGCTAAGGGGAATGTCTTATGAAGAAAGGTTAAGGGAAATCGGCCTGACGACACTACAGGACAGGAGGGTCAGGGGAGACATGATAACGACATATAAAATACTGCACGGAATAGACAAGGTGGACAAAGACAGGAATTTCCAGGGAGGGGACACAGAAACAAGAGGTCACAATTGGAAGTTGAAGACACAGATGAGTCAGAGAGATATTAGGAAGTATTTCTTCAGTCATAGAGTTGTCAAGCACTGGAATAGCCTAGAAAGTGATGTAGTGGAGGCAAGAGCCATACATAGTTTTAAGACGAGGTATGATAAAGCTCATGGAGCGGGGAGAGAGAGGACCCAGTAGCAACCGGTGAAGAGGCGGGGACAGGAGCTAGGACTCGACCCCTGCAACCACAAATAGGTGAGTACAAATAGGTGAGCACACACACACACACACACACACACACACACACACACACACACACACACACACACACACACACACACACACACACCACACGCGCACACACACACTGTTCTCAGATGATGTGAAGTTAATGAGGAGAATTAAATCAGATGAGGATCAGGTAGGACTTCGAAGTGACCAGGACAGGCTGGACACTTGGTCCAGCAACTAGCTTCTCGAATTTAACCCCGCCAAATGCAAAGTCATGAGGATCGGGGAAGGGCAAAGAAGACAGCAGACGGAGAATAGGCTAAGTGGCTAAAGACTGCAAACCTCGCTTAAGGAGAAAGATCTTGAGGTGAGTATAACATCGAGCACGTCTCCGGAAGCACACATCAACCAGATAACTGCTGCAGCATATGGGTGCCTAGCAAACCTGAGAATAGCGTTCCGATACCTTAGTAAGGAATCGTTCAAAATACTGTACACCATGTACGTCAGGCCCATACTGGAGTATGCAGCACCTGTTTCGAACCCATACTTGGTCAAGCACGTCAAGAAATTAGAGAAAGTGCAAAGGTTTGCGACAAGGTTAGTTCTAGAGCTAAGGGGAATGTCCTACGAAGAAAGGTTAAGGGAAATCGGCCTGACGACACTGGAAGACAGGAGGGTTAGGAGAGACATGATAACGACATACAAAATACTGCGTGGAATATATAAGGTGGACAGAGACAGGATGTTCCAGAGAGGGGACCAGAAACAAGAGGTCACAATTGAAAGTTGAAGACCCAGATGAGTCGAATTGATGTTAGGAAGTATTTCTTCAGCCATAGCGTAGTCAGGAAGTGGAATAGCGTAGCAAGCGAGGTAGTGGAGGCAGGAACCATACATAGCTTTAAGAGGAGGTATGATAAATCTCATGGAGCAGGGAGAGAGAGGACCTTGTAGCACTCAGTGAAGAGGCGGGGCCAGGAGGTGAGTCTCGACCCCTGCAACCACAATTAGGCGAGTACACACACACACACATACACACACACACACACACACACACACACACACACACACACACACACACACACACACACACACACACACACACACACAATCTTTAAAATCTTTAAAAAAGGAGACAGACATGAAGCATTAAACTACAGACCAGTGTCACTGACATGTATAGTATGCAAAATCATGGAGAAGATTATCAGGAGAAGAGTGGTGGAACACCTAGAAAGGAATGATCTCATCAACAGCAGCCAGCATGGTTTCAGGGACGGGAAATCCTGTGTCACAAACCTACTGGAGTTCTATGACATGGTGACAGCAGTAAGACAAGAGAGAGAGGGGTGGGTGGATTGCATTTTCTTGGACTGCAAGAAGGCGTTTGACACAGTTCCACACAAGAGATTGGTGCAAAAACTGGAGGACCAAGCAGGGATAACAGGGAAGGCACTACAATGGATCAGGGAATACTTGTCAGGAAGACAGCAGCGAGTCATGGTACGTGGCGAGGTGTCAGAGTGGGCACCTGTGACCAGCGGGGTCCCGCAGGGGTCAGTCCTAGGACCAGTGCTGTTTCTGGTATTTGTGAACGACATGACGGAAGGAATAGACTCTGAGGTGTCCCTGTTTGCAGATGACGTGAAGTTGATGAGAAGAATACACTCGATCGAAGACCAGGCAGAACTACAAAGGGATCTGGACAGGCTGCAGAACTGGTCCAGCAATTGGCTCCTGGAGTTCAATCCCACCAAGTGCAAAGTCATGAAGATTGGGGAAGGGCAAAGAAGGCCGCAGACGGAGTACAGTCTAGGGGGTCAGAGACTACAAACCTCACTCAAGGAAAAAGATCTTGGGGTGAGTATAACACCAGGCACATCTCCTGAAGCGCACATCAACCAAATAACTGCTGCAGCATATGGGCGCCTAGCAAACCTCAGAACAGCATTCCGACATCTTAATAAGGAATCGTTCAGGACCCTGTACACCGTATACGTTAGGCCCATATTGGAGTATGCGGCACCAGTTTGGAACCCACACCTAGCCAAGCACGTAAAGAAACTAGAGAAAGTGCAAAGGTTTGCAACAAGACTAGTCCCAGAGCTAAGAGGTATGTCCTACGAGGAGAGGTTAAGGGAAATCAACCTGACGACACTGGAGGACAGGAGAGATAGGGGGGACATGATAACGACATACAAAATACTGAGAGGAATTGACAAGGTGGACAAAAACAGGATGTTCCAGAGATTGGACACAGTAACAAGGGGACACAGTTGGAAGCTAAAGACACAGATGAATCACAGGGATGTTAGGAAGTATTTCTTCAGCCACAGAGTAGTCAGTAAGTGGAATAGTTTGGGAAGCGATGTAGTGGAGGCAGGATCCATACATAGCTTTAAGCAGAGGTACGATAAAGCTCACGGCTCAGGGAGAGTGACCTAGTAGCGATCAGTGAAGAGGCGGGGCCAGGAGCTCGGACTCGACCCCCGCAACCTCAACTAGGTGAGTACAACTAGGTGAGTACACACACATACATATACATGGGACCGGACAACATCTCTCCATGGGTCCTTAGAGAGGGAGCAGATATGTTGTGCGTACCACTTACCACAATCTTCAACACATCCCTGGAAACTGGGCAACTACCTGAGGTATGGAAGACAGCAAATGTAGTTCCCATTTTCAAAAAAGGAGACAGAAAAGAGGCACTAAACTATAGACCTGTGTCATTGACGTGTATAGTATGCAAAATTATGGAGAAGATTATCAGGAGGAGGGTGGTGGAGCACCTGGAACGGAACAGGAGTATAAATGCCAACCAGCACGGATTCACGGAAGGCAAATCCTGTGTCACAAACCTTCTGGAGTTTTATGATAAAATAACAGAAGTAAGACAAGAGAGAGAGGGGTGGGTTGATTGCATCTTCTTGGACTGCAAGAAGGCCTTTGACACAGTTCCTCACAAGAGATTAGTGCAGAAGCTAGAGCATCAGGCGCATATAACAGGAAGGGCACTGCAATGGATCAGAGAATACCTGACAGGGAGGCAACAACGAGTCATGGTACGTAATGATGTATCACAGTGGGCACCTGTGACGAGCGGGGTCCCACAGGGGTCGGTCCTAGGACCAGTGCTATTTTTGGTATATGTGAACGACATGACGGAAGGGTTAGACTCAGAAGTGTCCCTGTTTGCAGATGATGTGAAGTTAATGAGGAGAATTAAATCTGATGAGGACCAGGCAGGACTTCAAAGAGACCTGGACAGACTGGACACCTGGTCCAGCAAATGGCTTCTCGAATTTAATCCTGCCAAATGCAAAGTCATGAAGATAGGGGAAGGGCACAGAAGACCACAGACAGAGTATAGGCTAGGTGGCCAAAGACTGCAAACCTCACTCAAGGAGAAAGATCTTGGGGTGAGTATAACACCGAGCATGTCTCCGGAAGCACACATCAATCAGATAACTGCTGCAGCATATGGGCGCCTGGCAAACCTGAGAACAGCATTCCGACACCTTAGTAAGGAATCATTCAAGACACTGTACACCGTGTATGTCAGGCCCATACTGGAGTATGCAGCACCTGTTTGGAACCCGCACTTGATAAAGCACGTCAAGAAACTAGAGAAAGTACAAAGGTTTGCAACAAGGTTAGTTCCAGAGCTAAGGGGAATGTCCTATGAAGAAAGATTAAGGGAAATCGGCCTGACGACACTGGAGGACAGGAGGGTCAGGGGAGACATGATAACGACATATAAAATACTGCGTGGAATAGACAAGGTGGACAAGGACAGGATGTTCCAGGGAGGGGACACAGAAACAAGAGGCCACAATTGGAAGTTGAAGACACAAATGAGTCAGAGAGATAGTAGGAAGTATTTCTTCAGTCATAGAGTTGTAAGGCAGTGGAATAGCCTAGAAAATGACGTAGTGGAGGCAGGAACCATACACAGTTTTAAGACGAGGTTTGATAAAGCTCATGGAGCGGGGAGAGAGAGGGTCTAGTAGCAACCGGTGAAGAGGCGGGGCCAGGAGCTAGGACTCGACCCCTGCAACCACAAATAGGTGAGTACAAATAGGTGAGTACATATACATACACATGCGAGACAAACACAAACAAGCAGTCTTATGCCAAACAAGTTATGTGGAGATGGAAAGAACTACGAGTAGCTCTAGGCTTCTTGTACTGTCGGCAGCGCTTCGTTAGGAGTCATGCAATAGTGCAAGAGGCTGCAATAGGTATATGGAGAGGAAAGACTAAATAACATAATCACACTGACGACACAAATATTAAGAAGGTCGGTGTAACCAGCACCATTCCTGTTACTGTCTCCCGTCTCCTTATGAAGACGGTAATGGTGCTGGCTATTTTGCCTACTTACCTCTGAGAATTTGCTGCTCCAACCTGTTGCAACCTCTTCCAACATTGCATCGCTCCTGACGAATCACTGGTGTCAATACTAGAAACCTGAAAAGACCTAAAACTAGTTCTTTCCAGCTTCAATGGCTTTTTTTGCATTATATATATATATATATATATATATATATATATATATATATATATATATATATATATATATATATATATATATATATATATATATATATATATATATATATATATATATATATATATATATATATATGGCGTGCTGAATAGGCAGAACTTGCGATCTTGGCTTAAATAGCAACGCTCATCTTGCCATATAGGACAAGAGAAAATTTGTTTATGCAATAATTTCGCCAAAATCATTCTGAACCTAACGAAAAAAATATATTTCACTGTGTTTGTTTAGAATTAAATTATTGTAATCAAATCTAAAATGTATTTAGTTTGGTTAGGCTAAAATAAATTGCGCTTGTTATAATAAGGTTAGGTAAGTTTTCTAAGATTCTTTTGGTGCAAAATTATAAATTTTTACATCAACATTAATGAAAAAAATATATGTTTAAAAGTATAAGAGAAAATTTTAGAAAGGACTTAATTTTAAATGAGTTCATGCTAATTGACCAATTTTACATATTCGGCACGACATATCTATATATATATATATATATATATATATATATATATATATATATATATATATATATATATATATATATATATATATATATATATATATATATTATTTTTTTTTATTATCACACTGGCCGATTCCCACCAAGGCAGGGTGGCCCGAAAAAGAAAAACTTTCACCATCATTCACTCCATCACTGTCTTGCCAGAAGGGTGCTTTACACTACAGTTTTTAAACTGCAACATTAACACCCCTCCTTCAGAGTGCAGGCACTGTACTTCCCATCTCCAGGACTCAAGTCCGGCCTGCCGGTTTCCCTGAATCCCTTCATAAATGTTACTTTGCTCACACTCCAACAGCACGTCAAGTATTAAAAACCATTTGTCTCCATTCACTCCTATCAAACACGCTCACGCATGCCTGCTGGAAGTCCAAGCCCCTCGCACACAAAACTTCCTTTACCCCCTCCCTCCAACCTTTCCTAGGCCGACCCCTACCCCGCCTTCCTTCCACTACAGACTGATACACTCTTGAAGTCATTCTGTTTCGCTCCATTCTCTCTACATGTCCGAACCACCTCAACAACCCTTCCTCAGCCCTCTGGACAACAGTTTTGGTAATCCCGCACCTCCTCCTAACTTCCAAACTACGAATTCTCTGCATTATATTCACACCACACATTGCCCTCAGACATGACATCTCCACTGCCTCCAGCCTTCTCCTCGCTGCAACATTCATCACCCACGCTTCACACCCATATAAGAGCGTTGGTAAAACTATACTCTCATACATTTCCCTCTTTGCCTCCAAGGACAAAGTTCTTTGTCTCCACAGACTCCTAAGTGCACCACTCACTCTTTTTCCCTCATCAATTCTATGATTCACCTCATCTTTCATAGACCCATCCGCTGACACGTCCACTCCCAAATATCTGAAATACGTTCACCTCCTCCATACTCTCTCCCTCCAATCTGATATCCAATCTTTCATCACCTAATCTTTTTGTTATCCTCATAACCTTACTCTTTCCTGTATTCACCTTTAATTTTCTTCTTTTGCACACCCTACCAAATTCATCCACCAATCTCTGCAACTTCTCTTCAGAATCTCCCAAGAGCACAGTGTCATCAGCAAAGAGCAGCTGTGACAACTCCCACTTTGTGTGTGATTCTTTATCTTTTAACTCCACGCCTCTTGCCAAGACCCTCGCATTTACTTCTCTTACAACCCCATCTATAAATATATTAAACAACCACGGTGACATCACACATCCTTGTCTAAGGCCTACTTTTACTGGGAAAAAATTTCCCTCTTTCCTACATACTCTAACTTGAGCCTCACTATCCTCGTAAAAACTCTTCACTGCTTTCAGTAACCTACCTCCTACACCATACACTTGCAACATCTGCCACATTGCCCCCCTATCCACCCTGTCATACGCCTTTTCCAAATCCATAAATGCCACAAAGACCTCTTTAGCCTTATCTAAACACTGTTCACTTATATGTTTCACTGTAAACACCTGGTCCACACACCCCCTACCTTTCCTAAAGCCTCCTTGTTCATCTGCTATCCTATTCTCCGTCTTACTCTTAATTCTTTCAATTATAACTCTACCATACACTTTACCAGGTATACTCAACAGACTTATCCCCCTATAATTTTTGCACTCTCTTTTATCCCCTTTGCCTTTATACAAAGGAACTATGCATGCTCTCTGCCAATCCCTAGGTACCTTACCCTCTTCCATACATTTATTAAATAATTGCACCAACCACTCCAAAACTATATCCCCACCTGCTTTTAACATTTCTATCTTTATCCCATCAATCCCGGCTGCCTTACCCCCTTTCATTTTACCTACTGCCTCACGAACTTCCCCCACACTCACAACTGGCTCTTCCTCACTCCTACAAGATGTTATTCCTCCTTGCCCTATACACGAAATCACAGCTTCCCTATCTTCATCAACATTTAACAATTCCTCAAAATATTCCCTCCATCTTCCCAATACCTCTAACTCTCCATTTAATAACTCTCCTCTCCTATTTTTAACTGACAAATCCATTTGTTCTCTAGGCTTTCTTAACTTGTTAATCTCACTCCAAAACTTTTTCTTATTTTCAACAAAATTTGTTGATAACATCTCACCCACTCTCTCATTTGCTCTCTTTTTACATTGCTTCACCACTCTCTTAACCTCTCTCTTTTTCTCCATATACTCTTCCCTCCTTGCATCACTTCTACTTTGTAAAAACTTCTCATATGCTAACTTTTTCTCCCTTACTACTCTCTTTACATCATCATTCCACCAATCGCTCCTCTTCCCTCCCGCACCCACTTTCCTGTAACCACAAACTTCTGCTGAACACTCTAACACTACATTTTTAAACCTACCCCATACCTCTTCGACCCCATTGCCTATGCTCTCATTAGCCCATCTATCCTCCAATAGCTGTTTATATCTTGCCCTAACTGCCTCCTATTTTAGTTTATAAACCTTCACCTCTCTCTTCCCTGATGCTTCTATTCTCCTTGTATCCCATCTACCTTTTACTCTCAGTGTAGCTACAACTAGAAAGTGATCTGATATATCTGTGGCCCCTCTATAAACATGTACATCCTGAAGTCTACTCAACAGTCTTTTATCTACCAATACATAATCCAACAAACTACTGTCATTTCGCCCTACATCATATCTTGTATACTTATTTATCCTCTTTTTCTTAAAATATGTATTACCTATAACTAAACCCCTTTCTATACAAAGTTCAATCAAAGGGCTCCCATTATCATTTACACCTGGCACCCCAAACTTACCTACCACACCCTCTCTAAAAGTTTCTCCTACTTTAGCTTTCAGATCCCCTACCACAATTACTCTCTCACTTGGTTCAAAGGCTCCTATACATTCACTTAACATCTCCCAAAATCTCTCTCTCTCCTCTGCATTCCTATCTTCTCCAGGTGCATACACGCTTATTATGACCCACTTCTCGCATCCAACCTTTACTTTAATCCACATAATTCTTGAATTTACACATTCATATTCTCTTTTCTCCTTCCATAACTGATCATTTAACATTACTGCTACCCCTTCCTTTGCTCTAACTCTCTCAGATACTCCAGATTTAATCCCATTTATTTCCCCCCACTGAAACTCTCCTACCCCCTTCAGCTTTGTTTCGCTTATGGCCAGGACATCCAACTTCTTTTCATTCATAACATCAGCAATCATCTGTTTCTTGTCATCCGCACTACATCCACGCACATTTAAGCATTCCAGTTTTATAAAGTTTTTCTTCTTCTCTTTTTAGTAAATGTCTACAGGAGAAGGGGTTACTAGCCCATTGCTCCCGGCATTTTAGTCGCCTCATACGACACGCATGGCTTACGGAGGAAAGATTCTTTTCCACTTCCCCATGGACAATAGAAGAAATAAAGAAGAACAAGAGCTATTTAGAAAAAGGAGAAAAACCTAGATGTATGTATATATATATGCATGTGCGTGTCTGTGAAGTGTGACCAAAGTGTAAGTAGGAGTAGCAAGATATCCCTGTTATCTAGCAATATATATATATATATATATATATATATATATATATATATATATATATATCGGTGTTATCGGAAATTCGTTTGTAAAGTTCAGACAGGACGCAGCAGAATAGTCCCACAGTAGAAAGTGGAAAGGTCTGCCTGGAAAAGGCTTTGTTTAGATTTGTGCTTTACCGCAAAGGTTCCCAGCGGCAGCGCAGGGGCGCCGCCGCTCTGCCGGAGATTTACTTATAATCTGCGACCAGTAGTTGATAGACTGTGCAGCGATGAATGAAGTGATGAATAGCGATGAGGGACAAGAGTACCAACCAGTGTTCTGTATGGTGAGTGGTCAGTACTGGGTTCATTGTGAACAGGATTTTAAGGTTAATGGTTTTCTCTTATTTGAGATTTTTATTCTTGCGTTCAAAGTTATGGAAAAACAGCGTTTTGTTTTATGCTTTAGTTTGCTCCTACCCATGAGTGTGCTGGTAACCTCTTAACCAACAGTCCTCGTTAATGCTGAAGTCCAGCCAGAACCGTATATAGTCTACCTGGAGGGTGCTCCGGGGGTCAACGCCCCCGCGGCCCAGTCCATGACCAGGCCTCTAGGTGGATCAGGGCCTGATCAACCAGGCTGTTGCTGCTGGCCACACGTAGTACAGCGTAAGAACCACAGCCCGGCTGACCGGGTACTGACCTTAGGTAAGCACTAGTTTTGCCCATCACTATGCATTTTGTAGCACTTTGACAAGTTATTTCACATATCCTTCCTTCTCGCAAGTAAAATAAATTTCAGCCATAAAATAGCAAGATTCTGGTGTTGACACTGCCTATTACACTGTCTATATTTTATGTTTTAAATTTCTGAAATTCCTGGAACACTCCACATTTCCTTCTCAAAAATTTTCTATATGTTCATAATGTGTACAGAGAGACGGACACGTTTCTCTCAGCGTATATATGCTGAGAGTTTGCTTTAATCCACATTTTATTCATTAAAGTATTCTTTTCTGGTGAGGGTAAAGTTACTTGCAGCCTTAATGACCCTAGTATAGTCGATAGGCTTTAAACCCCATTAACTATACATATCATATGCTCAAAACAACAATTATCTTGTCTTAATATGATCATCAGTTTCATCAATGTTATTGTTCCTAACATTCCCATCTATCATACTTTCAGTTTTTCATTATTTTAAAATTAATTTCTATTGGCTACTAAATATTTGCGGAAAGTCAACAAACGTCTTGTTGATCTTATTAGAAGTGAAACAAACAGGCTTACCCAGCCACGCCTCCTCCTGCACACCTCTAGCCGCGATGCGTCTTGCAGCGAGGTGACGGAGGAGGAATGGGTAACGTTGAATTCTTGACGGAAGAATAGGCTGAAGTTGGAACTGCGTAGCATTGAACCAGCAGGCTTACTGTAGTGCTCCTCCTTTGTTTTTATGTACATACTCCATATAATATAAGGCACTATACATAAGAGAAATAACACGTATGATCGAAATCATACAGCTGGACTCTTCTCCATGCTGTGACCTGGGCCAAGACCCGTCCTGGCGAAGCTACCTGTACTTTCCCTCAAGGCTGAGGGCTGAAGGACTAACTACCTCAAAATTACTTCAGTCTATCACATCTTATTTACCTGCTTCAACTGTCACCTCTGTATTCGACTGAAGACGCCTACTGTGTAGGCAAAATGTTTCGTTAATGAAGATACCCAAGTGTTGCACGTGTGTTTTTCATCAACTTGTCAACATTGCTTAACATAATTATAGAAATAGCCTTCATCTAGTCGTCTGACTTGATTTCTAGAATATCTGACACTGATGGATTAATATCCTTGACAGATATTTAGCCAGAGTGAAACTGCTCGTGACTTCCTGTCTTGTGGTGTAAGAGCTGCCTTCATGCTGCCCATGAAGTTGGGTCAGGCAGGTAACCCTTGAAACACCGACGTCTCTCTATCTTTCTCTCTCTCTCTCTCTCTCTCTCTCTCTCTCTCTCTCTCTCTCTCTCTCTCTCTCTCTCTCTCTCTCTCTCTCTCTCTCTCTCTCTCTCTCTTTACACAGGGTTTGACAAGGTTAGGTTAAGGATTCCTAACTTTATTGACAAGCTAAGAGCTTTTATCTACATCAGCTCATTTGAAAGCATTTTTATTGTTATGAAATATACAAGTATTTTTATTCTTATGACACATACAAGTAAGGAACAGGATGAAGTTGGAGCCATCTGTGGGCCAGCATTCTCATTTGATCAACTGACCTCATCTCGTTGACATCATTATGCTGTACGAATGTGTTCCATACTCGAGTCATCCTGGGTATATATGATCTCACATTGAGTAATGTTCTGGAGAAGGGTACAGCCAGAGTGAAGCTGCTGTTTTCTGCCCGTCTTGTGGTATAGAAGCTGGCTTCTCGCTGTCCTCGAAGTGGATATAGTGTGGTACTTTGACAATATTGGCCTTGTACATAACAGAAAGGCCACCCACATCCCTCCTGCGTTGAAGGGTCTGCTGAAATGACAGATCTATCCAGGATGGGTCCGGGCGAGAGATGAGACGTCTTGCTCTGTTCTACTGTCAAGCAATCGCAAATGAGAGGGGTAGGGGCAGGCAAACCAAGAAAGTGAAGCATACCCAGGTATGAGCGTACTTGTGCCTCGTACAACAGTCCCCACACGAAAGTTATGGAGACCTGGAGCAATTCCCACACCGAAGTTGTGGAGACCTGGAACAGTCCACACACGAAAGTTGTGGAGACCTGGAACAGTCCCCACACGGAAGTTGTGGAGACCTGCAACAGTCCCCACACGGAAGTTGTGGAGACCTGGAACAGTCCCCACACGGAAGTTGTGGAGACCTGGAACAGACCCCACACGGAGGTTGTGGAGACCTGGAACAGTCCTCACAGGAAAGTTGTGGAGACCTGGAACAGTCCCCACACGGAAGTTGTGGAGACCTGGAACAGTCCCCACACGAAAGTTGTGGAGACCTGGAACAGTTCCCACACGAAAGTTGTGGAGACCTGGAACAGTCCCCACACGAAAGTTGTGGAGACCTGGAACAGTCCCCACACGGAAGTTGTGGAGACCTGGAACAGTTCCCACACGGAAGTTGTGGAGACCTGGAACAGTCCCCACACGGAAATTGTGGAGCCCTGGAACAGTCCTCACAGGAAAGTTGTGGAGACCTGGAACAGTCCCCACACGGAAGTTGTGGAGACCTGGAACAGTCCCCACACGAAAGTTGTGGAGACCTGGAACACTCCCCACACGAAAGTTGTGGAGACCTGGAACAGTCAACACACGAAAGTTGTGGAGACCTGGAACAGTCCCCACACGAAAGTTGTGGAGACCTGGAACAGTTCCCACACGGAAGTTGTGGAGATCTGGAACAGTCCCCACACGGAAGTTGTGGAGACCTGGGACAGTCCCCACACGAAAGTTGTGGAGACTTGGAGCAATTCCCACACCGAAGTTGTGGAGACCTGGAACAGTCCCCACACGGAAGTTATGGAGACCTGGAACAGTTCCCACACGGAAGTTGTGGAGACCTGGAACAGTCCCCACACGGAAGTTGTGGAGACCTGGAACAGTCCCCACACGGAAGTTGTGGAGACCTGGAACAGACCCACACGGAAGTTGTGTAGACCTGGAACAGTCCCCACACGGAAGTTGTGGAGACCTGGGACAGTCCCCACACGAAAGTTGTGGAGACTTGGAGCAATTCCCACACCGAAGTTGTTGAGACCTGGAACAGTGCCCACACGGAAGTTATGGAGACCTTGAACAGTTCCCACACGGAAGTTGTGGAGACCTGGAACAGTCCCCACGCGGAAGTAGTGGATACCTGGAACAGTCCCCACACGGAAGTTGTGGAGACCTGGAACAGACCCACACGGAAGTTGTGGAGACCTGGAACAGTCCTCACAGGAAAGTTGTGGAGACCTGGAACAGTCCCCACACGGAAGTTGTGGAGACCTGGAACAGTCCCCACACGAAAGTTGTGGAGACCTGGAACAGTTCCCACACGAAAGTTGTGGAGACCTGGAACAGTCCCCACACGAAAGTTGTGGAGATCTGGAACAGTCCCCACACGAAACTTGTGGAGACCTGGAACAGTCCCCACACGGAAGTTGTGGAGACCTGGAACAGTCCCCACACGGGAGTTATGGAGACCTGGAAGAGTTCCCACACGGAAGTTGTGGAGACCTGGAACAGTTCCCACACGGAAGTTGTGGAGACCTGGAACAGTCCCCACACGGAAGTTGTGGAGACCTGGAACAGTCCCCACACGAAAGTTGTGGAGACCTGGAACAGTCCTCATACGAAGGTTGTGGAGACCTGGAGCAGTCCCCACACGGAAGTTGTGGAGACCTGGAACAGTCCCAAACGAAAGTTGTGGGGACCTAGAGCAGTTCCCACACGAAAGTTGTGGAGACCTGGAACAGTCCCCACACGAAAGTTGTGGAGACCTGGAACAGTCGCCACACGAAAGTTGTGGAGACCTGGAACAGTTCCCACACGGAAGTTGTGGAGATCTGGAACAGTCCCCACACGGAAGTTGTGGAGACCTGGAACAGTCCCCACACGAAAATTGTTTAGACCTGGAGCAGTTCCCACACGAAAGTTGTGGAGACCTGGAACAGTCCTCACACGAAAGTTGTGGAGACCTGGAACAGTCCCCACACGAAAGTTGTGGAGACCTGGAACAGTTCCCACACGGAAGTTGTGAAAATCTGGAACAGTCCCCACACGGAAGTTGTGGAGACCTGGAACAGTCCCCACACGGAAGTTGTGGAGACCTGGAACATTCCCTACACGGAAGTTGTGGAGGCCTGGGACAGTCCCCACACGGAAGTTGTGGAGGCCTGGGACAGTCCCCACACGAAAGTTGTGGAGACCTGGAGCAATTCCCACACCGAAGTTGTGGAGACCTGGAACAGTCCACACACGAAAGTTGTTGAGACCTGGAACAGTCCCCACACGGAAGTTATGGAGACCTTGAACAGTTCCCACACGGAAGTTGTGGAGACCTGGAACAGTCCCCACACGGGAGTTATGGAGACCTGGAAGAGTTCCCACACGGAAATTGTGGAGACCTGGAACAGTTCCCTCAGGGAAGTTGTGCAGACCTGGAACAGTCCCCACACGGAAGTTGTGGAGACCTAGAACAGTCCCCATACGAAAGTTGTGGAGACCTGGAACAGTCCTCATACGAAGGTTGTGGAGACCTGGAACAGTCCCCACACGGAAGTTGTGGAGACCTGGAACAGTCCCCAAACGAAAGTTGTGGGGACCTAGACCAGTTCCCACACGAAAGTTGTGGAGACCTGGAACAGTCCCCACACGAAAGTTCTGGAGACCTGGAACAGTCCCCACACGGAAGTTGTGGAGATCTGGAACAGTCCCCACACGGAAGTTGTGGAGACCTGGAACAGTCCCCACACGAAAATTTTTTAGACCTGGAGCAGTTCCCACTCGATAGTTGTGGAGACTTGGAACAGTCCTCACACGAAAGTTGTGGAGACCTGGAACAGTCCCCACACGAAAGTTGTGGAGACCTGGAACAGTCTCCACAGGGAAGTTGTGGAGACCTGGAACAGTCCTGGAGGTTACCTGGAGGTTATTCCGGGGATCAACGCCCCCGCGGCCCCGTCCATGACCAGGCCTCCCGATGGATAAGGGCCTGATCAACTAGGCTGTTACTGCTGGCCCCACGCAGTCCAAAGTACGAGCCACAGCCCGGCTGATCCGGCACTGACTTTAGGTATCTGTCCAGCTCTCTCTTGAAGGCAGCCAGGGGCTTATTGGCAATTCCCCTAATGCTTGATGGGAGGCTGTTGAACAGTTTTGGGCCCCGGACACTTATGGTGTTTTCCCTTACTGTACCAATGGCGCCCCTACTTTTTATTGAGGGCATTTTTCATCGCCTGCCCAGTCTTTTACTTTCGTAGGAAGTGATTTCTGTGTGCACATTTGGGACCATTCCTTCCAAGATTTTCCAAGTGTAGATTATGATATATCTCTCCCTCTTGCGTTCCAACGAGTTCAAGTCAAGTGCTTCGAAGCGTTCCCAGTAGTTAAGGTGCTTGACAGAACTTATCCGTGCAGTAAAGGATCTCTATACACTCTCTAGATCTGCGACTTCACCTGCTTTAAATGGAGATGTTAATGTACAGCAGTATTCTAGCCTAGAGAGAACAAATGTTATGAAAAGGATCACATTGGCTTGGCATCTCTCGTTTTGAAAGTTCTCATTATCCATCCTATCATTTTCTTTGCACGTGCGATCGTGGCACTGTTGTGATCCTTGAAAGTCAGATCCTCAGACATTACTACTCCCAGGTCCCTTACATTATTTTTCCGCTCTATTGTATGGCCGGAGTCAGTAGTATGCTCTGTTCTAGTTATTATCTCCTCCAGTTTTCCATAACGGAGTAGTTGGAATTTGTCCTCATTGAACATCATATTGTTTACCGTTGCCCACTGGAAAACTTTGTTTATATCTTCTTGGAGGTTAACCGCGTCCTCAGCAGATGACAGCCTCATGCAGATCCTAGTATCATCCACAAAGGATGATACGGTGCTGTGGTGTATATCTCTATCTATGTCTGATATGAGGATAAGGAATAAGATGGGGGCGAGTACTGTGCCTTGTGGAACAGAGCTCTTCACTATGGCAGCCTCCGATTTAACTCTGTTGACCACTACTCTTTGTGTTCGATTTGTTAGGAAGTTGAAGATACATCTCCCCACTTTCCCAGTTATTCCTTTAGCACGTATTTTATGGGCTATTACGCCATGATCGCATTTGTCAAATGCTTTTGCAAAGTCTGTGTATATTACATCTGCATTCTGATTTTCTTCCAGTGCATCCAAGGCCATGTCATAGTGATCCAGTAGTTGTGAGAAGCAGGAGCGACCTGCCCTGAACCCATGTTGCCCTGGATTGTGCAGATTTTGGGAATCCAGGTGGTTTGCAATCCTGCTTCTTAGCACTCTTTCAAAGATTTTTATGATGGGACGTCAGAGCTATTGGTCTATAGTTCTTAGCTAATGCTTTGCTGCCACCTTTATGGAGTGAGGCTATATCCGTTGTTTTAAGTGACTGTGGAATTTCACCCATGTCCAAGCTCCTCCTCCATAGTGTACTTAGGGCACACGAGAGGGGTTTCTTGCACTTCTTAATGAAAACAGAGTTCCGCGAGTCTGGGCCCGGGGCTGAGTGCATAGGCATGTTGTCAATGGCTTTTTCGAAATCTATCGGAGTTAGGGTAATGTCGGAAATCTGGCATATATTTATGGAGTTTTGAGGCTCATTCATGAAGAAATCATTTGGGTCGTCGATCCTCAGACCGATTAGTGGTTCACTAAATACAGAGTCGTACTGGGATTTCAATATTTCACTCATTTCCTTGTTGTCATCTGTGTAAGCCCGATACTAGATGTGGTATTTGCCTTGTTTTTGGCATATGAAAAGAAATATTTTGAATTTCTTTCAATTTCACTAATAGCTTTAAGCTCCTCCTGCTTCTCCTGGTTCCTGTAAGAGTCATTTAACTTAAGTTCGATAGTTTCCACTTCCCTGGTCAGTGCCTCCTTTTGTGTATCAGATATTCTAGCACTCCTGAGGAGCTCAGTGACTCTTTGTCGTCTTCTGTAGAGGGAGCGTCTTTCTCTCTCCAGTTTACTCCTGCTCTTCTTCTTTCTTAGGGGAATATGCCTAGAACATGCTTCGGCTGCCAGGAAGTTGATCCTTTCAAGGCACTGGTTTGGATCCATGTCATTTAAGACATCTTCCCAACATGTTTCGTTTAGGACATGGTTTACCTGGTCCCAGTTGATGTTCTTGCTGTTGAAGTTGTATTTTGTGAAGACACCTTCACAGGTATATGCATTCTGCTGATCAGGACCCCTATGCATGTACGTCTGGACTTCGATTAGGTTGTGATCGGAATTAGTTGTTTTTGATATTCTTATGTCTCTTATCAGGTCCTCATTATTTGTGAAGATAAGGTCAAGTGTGTTTTCTAGTCTTGTTGGCTCCACTATCTGCTGGCTTAAGGTATGTTTTTCGCAGAGACTTAGTAGCTCATGTGTATGTGACCTTTCATCTGCGCTACCTCCGGGGATTGTTTCAGCTGTAACATTATTTGCTACATTCTTCCATTTTGTATGCCTTAGGTTGAAATCACCAAGCAGTAAGATGTTTGAGGATGGAGCTGGAAGGTTTTCCAAACAGTAATCAATTTTCAGTAGTTGTTCCTTGAACTGTTGTGAGGTTGCATCTGGTGACTTGTATACAACCACAATGACTAGGTTTTGGTTCTCGATCTTTATTGATAGAACTTCAACTACCTCATTTGTGGTGTTCAGCAACTCTGTGCAGATAAGGGACTCTTTGACATACAGGCCAACCCCCCCTTGTTGCCTGTTTTTTTCTGTCGCATCTAAAAAGATTGTAACCACTTATCCATGTTTCACTGTCAAAGTGATCTTTTGTGTGAGTCTCTGTGAAGGCTGCAAACATTGCATTAGACTCCTCTAGAAGTCCACTGATAAAAGGTATTTTGTTGTTGTTGGATGGCTTAAGGCCCTGTATATTAGCAAATATGAACGAGATTGTATTCTGTATTTGTTGGGGGGATTTTGTTATTGGCATCAGTAGTTGTAATTCTGGAGGGCCATGGGTGGCCACTGGCTGCGCCTCCAGTCCAACAAGGCTCCAAGGTGGTGGACTATTTTTGTTATTTCCTTCCATTTTCTTTTTCCATTTCCTGCCACTAAAAAATCACCTGGAGTTGGGTTGTCGTAGCTACTATTGTTTGTCTTGTGGGGTCTGTGCCTCCTGGTCCCTTTTAGATGGTATGCAGGGCACTCGATGTTGTAACACTGCTTCTGGAGGACCGAGGAGTGGCACATTTTTGGGTGAAAGAAAGTACAGAAAGAAGAACGACACACTCCTTTAGACAGGAGGTCGCTACATTTTTTGGGATGCTCAAAGTTGCATGTCCCATTTTTTTCCTTGTTATTCCATGCTTACAGATGCCCCAAGCATAATATTTGCACAAATTCACCTCCTTTGGTTGAGAATTGTTGGAAGGTGTGTTGTAAATTTCTGCAGGTTCTGGGACTGCACTATAATCCTCAGTATCCAAGCCAGGGCCACCCCGTCCTGGATTCCATCTACTTTCCCCAGTAGAGGAAGAAGGAGGAGACTCCTCTCCAACATCTGTACTGTGGGCCACGGTCTTGTGCAATGATGGTTGTATATTTACGGTTTTAGATGGTTGTATATTTACTGTTTTTGTGGTGGTTTTGGTAGTGTCCCTAGGAGAGTCTGGGCTGGCAGAAAAGCTGGAGGCTGGGTCTGGGTCAGCACTGGGGCTGGGGGCTGAGCCTGGGCCAGCGGCTGGGCCTGGGCCAGCACCAGCACTGTGGGTATTAGTGCTATGACTGGGGGAGCCTGGGCCAGCACCAGCACTGTGGGTATTGGTGCTATGCCTGGAGGAGCCTGGGCCAGCACCAGCACTGTGGGTACCAGTGCTATGACTGGGGGAGCCTGGGCCAGCACCAGCACTGTGGGTACTGGTGCTATGCCTGGGGGAGCCTGGGCCAGCACCAGCACTGTGGGTATTAGTGCTATGACTGGGGGATGGGTCTGGTTTAGCACCATGTGGGTGACTAGATAGTTTCGAGTCATCTGTTGTGGTATGGACATTCTGCATTTTTGATACACTATCTCTTGTTCCCATGTTTTATATATTTTTGGTAGACTATCCAAGAGGTCATCCTTGTTTTCTTGATTATTTTTATCATTTATTACTCTCCTTAGTACCTTTCTGATACCTGCCCAAAGTTCTACATCTTTATTGCACAACCAGAAGCACCTTGCTAGTTCGAGGTCATTTTTTGAGGCTATATTTAGTCTAGTACAAGAGATATGGTGTTTGGAAGAGCATAGATTGCATGTTATTCTGGATTTCCTTCCAAGGATTTTTTTACATGTCCCACAGATATGCTGTGCTGACATCCTGTCTGTATCCTACTACACTCTGTATGCCACGGAAGAAAACTAATTTCCACTTTACCTTTCTCTTGCTGGTGCCAGTAATATGCAAGATGTATTTATACGAACCAAGTGGTGGTGTAGGGTGGGTGGTGGGTGTAGGGTTGGTGGTGGGTGTAGGGTGGGTGTGAGCCGGGTAGGACTTACCCACACTGCCACACTTCACTATTATTTTTATTACTATTATTATTATTATTATTATTATTATTATTATTATTATTATTATTATTATTATTATTATTATTATTATTATTTAAATTCCTTTTATGTAGTGCTGTACACTGTTTATCTCAAGGATATACACTGTATTCTTTCAAAATACACTTTTCACTGCACTATACTGGGATCGTTGTTTTATTATTTACACAGCAGCGAGGCATACGCTAACTTTCCCCTACACTTCTAAGGAAAAGATTATTTCCTGTTTAGTAGAGGTAACGGTTGTATGCTCAATTTATGTATGCTGTGATTCCCTGCACCTCAATGCTACCACCACTCGTTTCATCTCTTATGACTACAGTAGTTGCTTATCCGTTATTAACACTTCACTGGATCTCTGGCAATAGTTCGCTAGTGCCAGTCGCTTGTAAGATATTCCCCTATCTACACTATATATTGTACGCTATACTGGGGGATAATTAAGATTACTCCATGGAAGTTGTGGAGACCTGGAACAGTTCCCACACAGAAGTTGTGGAGACCTGGAACAGTTCCCACACGGAAGTTGTGGAGACCTGGAACAGTTCCCGCACGGAAGTTGTGAACGCTAAATCAACTTAGTGTTTCACGATTACCGGTGGTCATGTAGTGGCCACCGGTACTCTGATGTTTGTTCCTAAGTTGCTGAGGACATCCGGTTCTTTGCGACCACCTTCAGCGCAGTAGCTAGAAGTAAAACTACGTATGTAGAGGTAGAAGTAGTACTGTGTAACAGGTGGTGTATAACCCATGCCTTCCATCTACTCCTATCTCTTCTATAAATTTCATGTAGTGTTTCCAATAATGTTTTGTTATGTTTTTTCTCCCTGTTTCATGCTTGCTGTGGCAGGAGGGAGAGAGGATGGAGAGAGAGGGAGCTTTCTGATTCACTATTCTTTGCCTCAGCTATCTAAATAATTGATGATAGCTCCTAACCAAGATAAAAGATAATGATTCTCAAGAGATAAAATCGATGTGTGCTCTAAAGTCTTCTGTAGTCTGTTTTATGTACTCCCATGAACTTTTCTTCTTCTTCCTCCTCCTCCCTTTCCTCCTTCCTCTCCCCCTCCTGTAACTCCTCTCCTCCCACTCCTATACATCCACCTCCTCCCTTCCATCTCCCCCCCAGGCAGGCAGCCAATTACACACAGCATGGAACTAATCGCTCGTATAATTTCTCCGTCATTGTGTGTTGGTGAGAGGGAGATGTCACAGTAAACACAGGCTTACATACCCCTGGGAACTCTCCTTGACTTGTGCGAGTCAGGCACACACAGTCCCACACCACAAGCCTTTTGGAATGGTAGATGCAAGGCTGGATTTAAAGGGTGGAGAAAGGGGATATTACAGAAATTTTTTTTTATTTATGTTCAGTAATTAAAAGCATAATGTGACTAATCTGATGACCGAAGCAAATAATTTAAATACTATTTTTCTTCTTTCAGCAAACCGGCTGCATCCGACCAAAGCAGGGTGGCCCAAAAGGAAAAGCGAAAATTTTTCTTTTTAACTTTAGTAATGTATGCAGGAGAAGGGGTTACTAGCCTCTTGCTCCCGGCATTTTAGTCCCCTCTTACGACACGCATGGCTTACGGAGGAAGAATTCTGTTCCACTTCCCCATGGAGAAAAGAGGAAATAAACAAGAAAAAGAGCTAATAAGGAAGAAGATGAAAACACAGAGGGGTGCGTATATATATGCTTGTATATGAATGTGTAGTGTGACCTAAGTGTAAGTAGAAGTAGCAAGACGTACCTGAAATCTTGCATGTTTATGAAACACAAAATATACACAGGCAATCCTATCATCATGTAAAGTAATTACAGGTTTCCGTTTCACACTCACTTGGCAGGACGGTAGCACCTCCCTGGGTGGTTGCTGTCTACCAACCTACTACCACAGGACGATAGTACCTCCCTGGGTAGTTGGTGTCTACCATCCTACTACCACAGGACGATAGTACCTCCCTGGGTGGATGGTGTCTACCAACCTACTACCACAGGACGGTAGCACCTCCCTGGGTGGTTGCTGTCTACCAACCTACTACCACAGGACGGTAGCACCTCCCTGGGTGGTTGCTGTCTACCAACCTACTACCACAGGACGATAGTACCTCCCTGGGTGGATGGTGTCTACCAACCTACTACCACAGGACGATAGTACCTCCCTGGGTAGTTGGTGTCTACCATCCTACTACCACAGGACGATAGTACCTCCCTGGGTGGATGGTGTCTACCATCCTACTACCACAGGACAATGGTGCCTCCTTGGGTGGCTGCTATGTACCAGATAAAATATTATTATCAATAAATTGTACTGCATACCTTCTCCTCCTTGTGTGCCACACTCAACATTTACACTTAAACTTAGAAATGCTATAGATACAAAATTATTATTCTTATTATTATTATTATTATTATTATTATTATTATTATTATTAGTAGTAGTAGTAGTAGTAGTAGTAGTAGTAGTAGTAGTAGTAGTAGTAGTAGTAGTAGTAACAATAATAATAATAATGATGATAATTTATCTTAGAGAAGGGGCTCGCCACATACGGTTTGATAATGGGCCCACAAGTAACTAAATTTGGCTCTGGATGGATGTTCCTGGAATTTTACGACTCATAATTGATGTTAGCAAATACTGAACCTCTGTGGTGTCTATATTGATAACTCAGTGGTTGCTCTTCTATCACACTTGAAGAATTTTAGAATTCTAAGAAGGCTGCTAAGGTGGTTCCCTGTCATCCATAAGAACAAAAGACATATATATCAACAACAATACTGAGTATATTAATCAAATTTATTGCTAATTATATGTTTATATAGATAATGGGCATCGCCTTTTGTACGTTCATGCAGATAGGGATGCTGGTAGGATGATTCAACATAAATGTGATATCCAAGATGGCCAACATCCTCACCACAAAGTAGTGGTTACATGCATTGAGTCTTCCCATCGTCCTTTGCAGTAGACAAGGAAAGGAAACTAAAGCATAAAATATACATTTATTGTAAATCAGATTCATGGAACATTAACCAAACATTTTAGCATGTACCTGAAGAAGCTACTTAAGTGGCTAATGCCAAATTATCAGCAATAATTGTTATTAATTTATAAACAGGGTAGTAGATGTGACACATTCAGTTGATTATTACTAGTATAATATTGACTAGTTTTGCCCAATAGCTTCTGCTGCTTATAATAGTAGAGATAATATCACTACTCGAGGCAAAGACTGTCTTTCTTACATGCCACTGCCGTATCATGAGAACAAAATAAGGAAACTACAAGCTATAGGCTTTTTTTCCTAACACTATAACATTAAGCTTGTCCCCCTAACAGTAAACTAATTACGAAGATACTTATGAACTCAGTCCTTCATAATGTCATTATTTCTAACATCTTCATCAACGCTGTTGTCAGATCCTCCACATCTGCAAAACACAGAGCCAGGAAGATGAGCAGCTACACATCCACGTCTATGAGATAAGCAGGACTGAGCACTGCTGAAGTTACACTGGAACAATTTCAGGTCCTATAGCGGTGTAATTTGATCATCCTGAGACGAAGGAGCACTACTGAGTCTTGACAAGCTCGTTCTTCTCCCGCCCATATTTCTCAGGTTTCAGGTCTGGAGGCTCGTCGTCCAGAGTAGCCCTTAGTATAAATGCCTGAAAGTGGACCATTTTCACATTTTCGTTAATGCCTCAGAGGTTGGAGGCAAAATTTTAAGTTTCTGCAAAATACTTTCACCTTTTTGTCCTGTCTTTAAGACCAATTTTTTTAGCAGATATCTGGCACTGTTCGTCCAGCTTCACACTTCCGAGCAAAGCTTCAGTAATGGCTGTTGATTGGTGACTAATATCTTTCATGCTTGCTGAGGGGTCTCCTAGGGTTTTCAACTCACTTCCTGTTTCAGAAGCCTCTACAACCTTAGTGTTACCTATGCCTCAGTAATATGCCACCTTATCACAACCAGTGAAAAAATGAGCTGACAGCATTTAAGAAGCTACATGTTTACCTTTAGCAACTTTTATGGTCATGTTAACTGACGAATATCATTGGCCTGTGAGCTCCATTGCAATTATTGAATCCTGTTGTCTTTCTGCATAATACTAATATCCGTGTCATCATTAATAACTCTGATGCTCCGACAAACGAGAATTACCAGTGATACCTCTTGGCGAGGAATATTTATATCAGCTACCTCATGTATGATCTTCGGCAGGCCTCTGAATAAGTAACCCACAGCACATCGCTACAGGAATAGATGATCTCCCGGTAAGCACTAGACTTCTAGTGTTGTTTCCTCCACAGCTGTCAAATACTTATCACCCCTTTCAATACTAAGCTCAAAGACTACGTGCACCTTGATGCTCTCTTGAATTTGACTAGTGTCTCTTATCAACTACTCTATTCTCATTATTCCACCGAGTTACTGCCAAATACTGATACACTCATCTGTGGCGACGAAGTCAGGTTGCATAGTTACACAGGTTGATTGATCCAATTCAAGTTTTCATGACCGATATTGACTCTGACTTTCAATAGCAATATTGACTTTAATTAGAAATATTAATCATGCTCGTTATTTGTAATATTTATTTCATTAGTAATATTAACTTTCATTAGCATTTTCTCGTCAAAAAATTAGGTTTACCGTCCACTACGAGGCCTAATTATGGACCTGGCCGCGAGGACGTTGACTCAGGAATACCCCACCGTCCAGGAACACCGTCCAGGAACACCGTCCAGGAACACCGTCCAGGAACACCGTCCAGGAACACTGTCCAGGAACACCGTCCAGGAACACCGTCCAGGAACACCGTCCAGGAACACCGTCCAGGAACACCGTTCAGGAACACCGTTCAGGAACACCGTTCAGGAACACCGTCCAGGAACACCGTCCAGGAACACCGTCCAGGAACACCGTTCAGGAACACCGTTCAGGAACACCGTCCAGGAACACCGTTCAGGAACACCGTCCAGGAACATCGTCCAGGAACACCGTTCAGGAACACCGTCCAGGAACACCGTCCAGGAACACTGTTCAGGAGCACCGTTCAGGAACACCGTCCAGGAACACCGTCCAGGAACACCGTCCAGGAACACCGTCCAAGAACACCGTCCAGGAACACCGTCCAGGAACACCGTTCAGGAACACCGTCCAGGAACACCGTCCAGGAACACCGTCCAGGAATACCGTCCAGGAACACCGTCTAGGAACACCGTCCAGGAACACCGTCCAGGAGCACTGTTCAGGAACACCGTCCAGGAACACCGTCCAGGAACACAGTCCAGGAACACCGTCCAAGAACACCGTCCAGGAACACCGTCCAGGAACACCGCCCAGGAACACCGTCCAGGAACACCGTCCAGGAACATCGTTCAGGAACACCGTCCAGGAACACCGTCCAGGAACACCGTCCAGGAACACCGTCCAGGAATACCGTCCAGGAACACCGTCCAGGAACACCGTCCAGGAACACCGTCCAGGAACACCGTCCAGGAGCACCGTTCAGGAACACCGTCCAGGAACACCGCCCAGGAACACCGTCCAGGAACACCGTCCAGGAACACAGTCCAGGAACACCGTCCAGGAACACCGTCCAGGAACACCGTTCAGGAACACCGTCCAGGAACACCGTCCAGGAACACCGTCCAGGAACACCGTTCAGGAACACCGTTCAGAAACACCGTCCAGGAACACCGTCCAGGAACACCGCTCAGGAACACCGTCCAGGAACACCCTCCGGGTGTAGAAACGTTAGTATTAAGCAGGTCCCCGATGATGAGGTCTTATTCCTAGTGAGGTCCAAGACCAGGTCCCTACAGACGAGGACCGCCCACTGGCAACGTTCCCCCACACCTCTGCTGGCAAGGACCCCTGCTGGGGTGGTCCCCCAGAGGGAGGCGCGTGCCGGGGACCCTGGCGCTGACAGCACCACCAGCAGCATCTCCTCTGGTCACGTGACTCTCATCTCACGCTCCACTGTCTCCTCTCTTCTCTCTCTCTCTCTCTCTCTCTCTCTCTCTCTCTCTCTCTCTCTCTCTCTCTCTCTCTCTCTCTCTCTCTCTCTCTCTCTATCTCTCTCTCTCTCTCTCTCTCTCTCTCTCTCTCTCTCTCTCTCTCTCTCTCTCTCTCTCTCTCTCTCTCTCTCTCTCTCTCTCTCTCTCTCTCTCTCCCTGGCTACAGAGTAGCGTATCTATTTCGCGATTAGCCGACCGAGGTTAACACAAGCATAGCACTTCAACTTACATAAAAACAACAACAACAATAATAATAATAATAATAATAATAATAATAATAATAATAATAATAATAATAATAATAATATATTTTTTAGTAATCGGCACACCAACTGAACACAAAAAAAAATTGTAGTGAGGATGGCAGTGTGTGAGGTGCTGAAGGCAGAGTGGAGCGCCTCGGGTGTCAGCTCCTGGTCCAATAATTGTTCCACTATTTCTATAAATGATCTGGAGTTGAGACTAACATCTATAATAGCAAAAAATTTAGGACGACAACAAAATGGATGGATTGATGCAGTGCTCGGAGACGTTCACAGAGGAGTTTCAAGACTGACAAGGATGAGGAAATGCATTTTGAATAGAAGAGACTGATACACGAGTATAAAATATAAGGAAACGGTCTAGTCAAGACAAAACTGAAAGACCATGAGTGTAATAATCAATGTTTGGCTGCGATGAACAGAGTCAACAGTGCTAAATTTTATGGGTGGTAATTTCAAGTGCAGAACATCAGACACGATACTAATCCATTTTAAAGCACCTGTTTAGAAAATGTCAGGCGGGTTTGGTCCTCAGTTTACATATAAGACAAAGACTTTATTAAGTACACACTGCGCTACCGCCGAAGCATTAACCGAGGTCTTCCACTGGTTTACCCGTCCACCCCTTTAAAAATTATAATCATTAACTTACCACTATTCGGTGGACAATAACACTAAGCTTGAGGACTACAGCTGGGCCCTAAAAGCGCGAACAAGAGCACTTTAGATATTCACAAATTAATATTTTTCTGTTGCAGGCAAATGTATGATACTTCCTTAAAACTTGTGTAATCATAAGGGCTGTTGAACTGTCTCTATATTCCTCAATAAATGAACATGAATCACAGAGTTTTCAAAAAAGTGTACAGAGAAAGGCCACGAAGTCTGGCGCCATTATTAAAAATAAACCATGCTAGGAGCTCGCATTCATCCTTATCAAATAATAAACATTAATCTACACAGATACGAAAAATCATTGAAATACATAAAGAACCAAATTCCTGACATACTGGAATGAAACTTCGAAGCAAGAGGTGCAACACAGTCGTGGACAGTTTTATTTACAGAGATATATGTCACTAAAATAAACTTACCATTGAAGAAAATTAATGATATCAGATTAAACTAAACGTAAGGAGCTGATACTAGTCAATGGAACTGTAACATGAGCTCATGAACCATCTCAGGACACTCAGCTGACCATGAACCACTCATTGTATATTAGAAGTAATAGTAATAGTAGAAAAAATGATGGTGTTAACAGTAATACTACTACTACTACTACTACTAATAATAATAATAATAATAATAATAATAATATTAATAATAATAATAATAATAATAATAATAATCATAATCATAATAATAATAATAATAATAATAATTTCCACAATTAAGACTAAGTAGATTTTAAAAAGTGAGACAAATAGAGGTGAGTTACATGAAAATAGGGAGGGGGGAAGGGAGAGAGAGACAGAGAGACACAGAGAGAAAGAAAGAGAGGGGGGACGGGAAGGGGCAGGAGCAGGGCTGGTTAAGAGCTGTGGGTTGTGACAAGTTAAAGTGGTTTAGTGTCGGTGGTGCGGGGAAACTGAGGGCTGTACCACAATGGTGGTACACTGGCAGATTACTGCCTGCCCGAGGGTGCAAACCTGGGAACATACACACATATAGGCTTTTACACACACACACACCACATCGTGAGAATGATGTACATAGCCTATGTTAGGTCCTTAATTGATTATGCTGCTCCCATGTTGATATTAGCTAGAGAAAGTTCTCTCCGACCCTTGGAGTTAACATAAGAACATAAGAACGAAGGAACACTGCAGAAGGCCTACTGGCCCATGCGAGGCAGGTCCAAGTCTCCTACCGGCTTAAGCCAATGCACCCAACCTAGTCAGGTCAGGTCACATTGACTTAAGGGAGGAACACGGCAACCGACCTGTTAGCACAAGCTATCAGGTCTAACTCACACCCACCCACATCTACTCATGTATTTATCCAACCTATTTTTAAAGCTACACAACGTTCTGGCCTCTATAACGGTACTTGGGAGTTTGTTCCACTCATCCACAACTCTATTACCAAACCAGTACTTTCCTATATCCTTCCTGAATCTGAATTTTTCCAACTTAAAACCATTGCTGCGAGTCCTGTCTAGGCTAGATATTTTCAGCACACTATTTACATCCCTTTTATTTATTCCTGTCTTCCATTTATACACCTCAATCATATCCCCCCCTAATTCTACGTCTTTCTAGAGAGTGCAGTTTCAGGGCCCTTAGTCTATCCTCATAGGGAAGGTTTCTGATACATGGGATCATCTTTGTCATCCTCCTTTGTACATTTTCCAGAGAATTTATATCCATTCTGTAATACGGTGACCAAAACTGTGCAGCATAATCTAAATGAGGCCTAACCAAGGATGTATAGAGTTGAAGAACAACCTGAGGACTCCTATTATTTATGCTTCTTGATATGAAGCCAAGGATTCTATTAGCTTTATTGCGAACACTTATGCACTGTTGTCTTGGTTTCAGATTACTGCTAACCAGAACTCCTAAATCTTTTTCGCAATCCGTAATATTAAGATCTACATTATTTAGTTTATATGTGGCATGGTTATTGTCCTGTCCAACATAAACTGCATCTGCCACTTCTCCGACCACTGCATCAGTCTATTCAAATCTTCCTGGAGTGCTCGAATGTCCTCGTCAGAATGAATTCGACGGCCTATTTTGGTGTCATCGGCAAACTTGCGATGTCGCTCTTTATGCCCTCATCTAATGTCGTTTATGTAGATTGTGAACAGCAGGGGGCCCAACACTGACCCCTGTGGAACACCGCTCGTGACGCTTCCCCACTCTGATTTCTCCCCATTTATGCAAACTCTGCTGCCTATTTGTCAACCATGCCTCTATCCAGGAAAAAATTTCTCCTCCTATTCCATGTGCTTTAATTTTCCTCAATAGTCTCTGATGTGGGACCCTGTCAAAAGCCTTACTGAAGTCCATATACACAATATCATATTCATTACCATGATCTACCTCCTCAAATACCTTAGTGAAAAAAGTTAATAAATTCGTAAGGCAGGAACGCCCCTTTGTAAAACCATGCTGAGATTCGTTGATTAATTTATGCTTTTCAAGATGGCTACGAACTGCCTCGGCAATTATTGATTCCATAAATTTTCCCACTATGGAGGTTAGGCTTATTGGTCTATAGTTCGAAGCTAAGGACCTGTCACCTGTTTTGAAAATAGGTATCACATTTGCCACATTTGCCACATTTGCCACATTTTAATGCAAGATGAAGCTCTCAGGATTATTCTTGGCTGTTCCAGATCTACAAAAGTTCTTAACATGAGGGAGGAGCTTGGTATTTCTAGTATCAGTGATAGGATTGTTGAGATTAACACTGTACTCGGTATTAGAATTTTGAGGAATGAACCAGACACTTTCACAATGAATCTTACCAAGTGTCTAGAAGTAAATACACACAGATCTAAATGGATTGTGAAAACGTGCAATTGCATTAAGTTTTATAACCTCCATGAACTGGATCACTGTAGGCAACAAGAGCATTTCACCCCTCCGTGGAAGATATGTTCATTGAATATCATGCAAGTCCCTCCCAAGAAGCTTATTGCTAGTAATCCCTTCCTTAAATCGCTTGTTAGAGCAACTGCTCAAGAAGAAATTTCTCACCTAGCTGGTAGTAATAAGTTATCACAAGTTATATACACTGATGGATCTAAACAGGAGTCTTCTGGCAGGGCTGCATCTGCTTTTGTTGGCACCTCCCTAGTTAACAACGATAATTAATTTGTTGAGTTGGGCATAAAAATTACCAACTGGGCGTCTACACTGCAAACTGAATTGTTTGCAATCCTAATGGAGCTAAAGCTAACCTATGACACTGAGCTTGACTCTGTCATCATTACTGATTCTATGTCATCATTGAAGGCTCTTGACTCATATAATGACTCCAACAACATGCTCATTGGAGAAGCCAGGTATAGATACTCAAAAATTAGGGACAAAGGAATTAATGTACAATTGCTATGGATCCCATCACACACTGGATTACTCCTTCATGATAAAGTTGATATGTTAGCCAAGAAGAGTACCCAGAAGGAGAATGTAGAATATAACTTTGGTATAACTGTGTCTAGCATTAGGAATAATATTAGGAGAGAAGTAAATAATGAAAATGATTGTTATAGGAATGCAGTTAGAAGCCTGAGTAGATCTATAACCCACTATGATAACATGAACGTGTTTATGGAGCAACGTGCAATGTGAACAGACTGACTGATGTTGTAGTGGCCAGGCTTAGGCTTGGTTACAAGTACTTCTGGCAGTTTGGGAGACACACAGATGATGATCAAACTAAATGTAAATTATGTGATCAGGCATATGGTCACTGTCTTGAACACTATGTGCTCAATTGTCCACTTATTGAGGAATACAGAGACAGACAATATAATAACCTATGTGACATGTCAAGATATCTTATTAATGAAAATAAAATACCAGATATACTAAGCAAATTTCCTAAATTTGCTTGTAACAGATAAGTGAACTATAGATATGTAGATATAAATCCATATGTATTCCTGTTAACCCTTTGGGGCCTAGTTCCTAGGCCTTTTGTGTATCCATATGCTCTTGCGCTACCGTCCACAGGATGGATATGGGGTGCACAATAAACTAGCCACTTCGGTGGCAAAATCTAAAAATCTAACACACACACACACACACACACACACACACACACACACACACACACACACAAGACTGCAAACCTCACTCAAGGAGAAAGATCTTGGGGTGAGTATAACACCGAGCATGTCTCCGGAAGCACACATCAATCAGATAACTGCTGCAGCATATGGGCGCCTGGCAAACCTGAGAACAGCATTCCGATACCTTAGTAAGGAATCATTCAAGACACTGTACACCGTGTATGTCAGGCCCATACTGGAGTATGCAGCACCTGTTTGGAACCCGCACTTGATAAAGCACGTCAAGAAACTAGAGAAAGTACAAAGGTTTGCAACAAGGATAGTTCCAGAGCTAAGGGGAATGTCCTATGAAGAAAGATTAAGGGAAATCGGCCTGACGACACTGGAGGACAGGAGGGTCAGGGGAGACATGATAACGACATATAAAATACTGCGTGAATAGACAAGGTGGACAAGGACAGGATGTTCCAGGGAGGGGACACAGAAACAAGAGGCCACAATTGGAAGTTGAAGACACAAATGAGTCAGAGAGATAGTAGGAAGTATTTCTTCAGTCATAGAGTTGTAAGGCAGTGGAATAGCCTAGAAAATGACGTAGTGGAGGCAGGAACCATACACAGTTTTAAGACGAGGTTTGATAAAGCTCATGGAGCGGGGAGAGAGAGGGCCTAGTAGCAACCGGTGAAGAGGAGGGGCCAGGAGCTAGGACTCGACCCCTGCAACCACAAATAGGTGAGTACACACACACACACACACACACACACACACACACACACACACACACACACACACACACACACACACACACACACACACACAGAGCTAAGAGGTATGTCCTACGAGGAGAGGTTAAGGGAAATCAACCTGACGACACTGGAGGACAGGAGAGATAGGGGGGACATGATAACGACATACAAAATACTGAGAGGAATTGACAAGGTGGACAAAGACAGGATGTTCCAGAGATTGGACACAGTAACAAGGGGACACAGTTGGAAGCTGAAGACACAGATGAATCACAGGGATGTTAGGAAGTATTTCTTCAGCCACAGAGTAGTCAGTAAGTGGAATAGTTTGGGAAGCGATGTAGTGGAGGCAGGATCCATACATAGCTTTAAGCAGAGGTATGATAAAGCTCACGGCTCAGGGAGAGTGACCTAGTAGCGATCAGTGAAGAGGCGGGGCCAGGAGCTCGGACTCGACCCCCGCAACCTCAACTAGGTGAGTACACACACACACACACACACACACACACACATATATATATATACAAATATATATATATATACAGATATATATATATATATATATATATATACATATATATATATATATATATTTATATATATATATATAGACATATATATATATATATACATATATATATATATATTTAAATATATATATATATACATATATATATATATTTAGATATATATAAAGCTATATATATATATATATATATATATATATGTATATATATATATATATATATATATATATATATATATATATATATATATATATATATATATTTGTGTGTGTGTGTGTGTGTGTTCATCAATAGTCAATGCTCTTGTATGGGTGTGAGGCATGGGTTGTGAATGTTGCAACAAAGAGAAGGCTGGAGGCAGTGGAGATGTCATGTCTGAGGCCCATGTGTGGTGTGAATATAATGCAGAGAATGCGTAGTGTGGAGATTAGGAGGAGGTGTGGGATTGTCAAAACTATTATCGGACATGTAGAGAGAATGGAGCGAAATAGAATGACGTCGAGAGTATACAAACCTGTAGTGGAGGGAAGGCAGGTTAGGGGTAGGCCTAGGATAGGTTGGAGGGAGGGGATAAAGGAAGTTTTGTGTGCGAGGGCTTGCACTTCCAACACGCCTGTGTGAGCGTGTGAGACAGGAGCGAATGGAGACAAATGGTTTTTAGGATTTGACGTGCTGTTGGAGTGTAAGCAAGGTAACATTTATGAAGGGATTCAGGGAAACCTGGCAGGCCGGACTTGAGTCCTGGAGATGGGAAGTACAGTGTCTGCACTCTGAAGGAAGGGTGTTAATGTTGTAGTTTTATAACTGTAGTGTAGTCATGCCTCTGGCAAGACAGTGATGGAGTGAATGATGAAACTTTTTCTTTTTCGGGTCACCCTGCCTTGGTGGGACACGGCTGATGTGTTAATGAAATAAAATAAAATATCAATAACAACACTGCGATTAGCCGAGGTTTCGAACCCATGTCGTTTTGGCCCTGCCTCGTGGTGAGCGAAAATCACATGACGCTCTAACCCACTGGACCACACAGTCCTACAAGAATGAAATTAGCTCAGAGGCACCCACACCTCCGTATGTCCTCGGATCAAGGTAAAACACCTAGCTCTGCTGGGTGCTTGATTCTTGTAGGATTGTGTGGTCCAATGGGTTAGAGCATTTTGTGATTTTCGCTTATCACGAGGCAAGGCCAAAACGACATGGGTTCGAATCCCCGGTTAGACACAGTGTTGTTATTGATTCAATACCACTTGTTCGTGGTCACAATAATATAAATATATATATATATATATATATATATATATATATATATATATATATATATATATATATATATATATATATATATGTATATATATATATATATATATATATATATATATATATATATATATATATATATGTCGTGCCGAACAGGCAGAACTTGCGATCTTGGCTTAATTAGCAACGCTTATCTTGGCATATAGGACAAGTGAAAATTTGTGTAAGCAATAATTTCGCCAAAATCATTCTGAACGTAACGAAAAAAATATATTTCACTGTGTTTGTTTAGTATTAAATTATTGTAAAGAAATCTAAAATATATTTAGTTGGGTTAGGCTAAAATAAAGTGCGCTTGTTATAATAAGGTTAGGTAAGTTTTCTAAGTTCCTTTTGGTGCAAAATTTTAAATTTTTACATCAACATTAATGAAAAAAATATATCTTTGAACGTATAAGAGAAATTTTTAGAAAGGGCTTTATTTTAAATGAGTTCTTGCTAATTGACCAGTTTTACATATTCGGCACGACATATATATATATATATATATACATATATATATATATATATATATATATATATATATATATATATATATATATATATATATATATATATATATATATATATATATGTCGTGCCGAATATGTAAAACTGGTCAATTAGCAAGAACTCATTTAAAATTAAGTCCTTTCTGAATTTTTTTCTTATACGTATAAAGATATATATTTTTCATTAATGTTAATGTAAAAATTTTTAATTTTGCACCAAAAGAATCTTAGAAAACTTACCTAACCTTATTATAACAAGAGCAATTTATTTTAGCCTAACCCAACTAAATATATTTTAGATTAGTTTACAGTAATTTAATTCTAAACAAACCCAGTGAAATATATTTTTTTCGTTAGGTTCAGAATGATTTTGGCGAAATTATTGCATACGCAAATTTTTGCTTGTCCTATATGGCAAGATGAGCATTGCTATTTTAGCCAAGATCGCAAGTTCTGCCTACACACACACACACACACACACACACACACACACACACACACACACACACACACACACACACACACACACACACACACACACACACACACACACACACACACACATATATATATATATATATATATATATATATATATATATATATATATATATATATATATATATGTAGTATATATATATATATATATATATATATATATATATACATATATATATATATATATATATATATATATATATATATATATATATATATATATATATATATATACATATATATATATATATATATATATATATATATATATATATATATATATATATATATATATATATATATATATATATATATATATACATATATATATATATATATATATATATATATATATATATATATATATATATATATATATATATATATATATATACATGTATATTATATACAGCGTGATTGCAAATATATAAAAATACCACAGTATAAACTGGAAAAACAACTGAACACTTTTATGTGCTTGAACACATATGTTCAGAGGAACAGGAAGAAGAGGCAGGAGAAGTACATTTTAAATGTTACACTGAGGTGACACCTCGCACAGAAGTAACAACACCTCACACAAACTCGTTCCACGCATAAATTTGTCCAACATCAAGTTAAATTGTTCGCCTGACAAAGAATACACTCTGTATTTTTTTGTGAAAAAATATTTTTACCTTTAAGATTATAAACAATATTCTAGATTATAAAACTGTCCAGTTTATAGATTCCAAAACTCAAATTTGCAATATATTGTGCATCATGTTTGATAAGAGATGATTCCACAGTATTTCGTTAAACTGTGGAATTACAGGGAAGTGATTCTCTGGCATCAGTACCATCCACACAGTGTACTGTATCTTTCACATGAATGAACAAATCAATAGACTCTTGTTCATTAGTTATTGCAGAGTTATGTTGTTTACCTGTGATCGTAAGAAATTTTCCAGTTTGTCCTAAATAAAAGCTATCAAAACTTTTTTCAAGGAATGGTGTATACATATCCCAAAAATTCTTTGGTAGAATTTTCAAAAAAATTTTTGCTTTACAGTACTGTCATGTTTAAAAACAACTTTAATATTAAAATATTCAAGAGCTTGTGGAAGATGAGAGAGATTTTCATTATGTGGTAAAACAATGGTCTATAAAATGAGAGGCCCGACGTTCTAGCACCTAGACTACGGAACGTCTAACAGGGAAGGATCGGAAACAGTACTTCTGTACATGACTCGATAAATTGTAATGACACTATTGTAAACTGCTCAACATACTTAGGACTTGAACTCATTGTAAGCCAGTCCTAAAACCAGTCCTATTTCAATGCACTCGCTATCTAAGTTTAGGACTGGCTTGCCAAAGGTTTGAGAACTAAGTGCGGCGAGATATTTTATTTTTGGCGGGATGGGTCAGCAAGCCAGCGTGAAGCCTCGATCATTAAACCAAAAGCTTCACTTGTGACTAGCCTCAAGCTTCACTGAGAGTGTCAACATGTACTGGGAACCACCTCAAGCTTCACTTAGTGGACCATCGAGTAATGTCAAGGGACTTTTTCCCGTTTCCTCTGACATTCAGAATACAACACTTTTAATTATGTGAAAACCTTGGAGACTATGTCACCGGGGCTGACACCATATCAGGAGGAGGAAGTGGAGTCAGAGTACAAGAGAACAAGTACAAGCGACCTGTTTTCTTATCAGTGAGGGTGAAGGCAGGCCAGTGGTCAGGTGTTTCACAAGTGGTAGTACACTTACTGTAAATGACATTACACTTAAAGTACATTAAATTCATCGGCTGCTCTGATTTAGATGACACTTTCTGGGGTGAGTGAAGGTGAAAGTGTTACTATTTTCTCGGGTCACCCTGCCTCTGTGGGAGACGGCTGGTGTGCTAAAAAAAAATGTAAATGAATAGGTATGAAGCGAAGAAGAGAAAATATTTTTTAATATGTTTCACCTGCTAGGAGCTGCATCAAGTTCCTGGATTATATAAATGCAGTGATGCATGAAGCATACGGGGAAGGTCAGGTGCTACATCGGTGAGGTCAAGTGATGCCGGGCAGAAGTCAAGTCAAGGAAATCGGGTAGTGGTATTTTCTTTTATACGTTGATATGAGATAAGAAGGATGCCGACAACCTCAGGATACCTACCTCTGGGTCCGTCGTTATCTTCGTAAATAATAAGCGCTTTCTTTAGGTTCATGTGTGAATGTATGTTGTTATGTATTAGAGATATGTTGAATGTGTCATCCAGTCTACATATATATATATATATATATATATATATATATATATATATATATATATATATATATATATATATATATATATATATATATATATATATATCTTTCTTTCAACACACAAGTCGGCCGTATCCCACCGAGGCAAGGTGGCCCAAAAAGGAAAAAATCCCTAAAAAGTTTTCTCATTTTACAATTAGTAATATATACAGGAGAAGAGGTTACTAGATACCAACATTGCTCCCTGCCATATATATATATATATATATATATATATATATATATATATATATATATATATATATATATATATATATATATATATATATATATATATATATATATATATTGTGTGTGTGTGTGTGTGTGTGTGTGTGTCTGTGTGTGTGTGTCTGTGTGTGTCTGTGTGTGTCTGTGTGTTCTTGAATTCTTGTATAGAATCTAAATCCATTACTGTCTCACATACATAAAGTCGACCACAGCTACTGCATGGTGCTTTCAAGACTCTTGCTGTGTTGGTGGTTTTACCTGTGTGTTTACTGAATTATTTGATGGTTTTGGTGGCGAGTACGTCGACGTTCACATTGGCTTTCAGCGGGAAATATTAACCATTACTTGGTATTTATGTCTGCTTTGGGTTTGGAGAGAATGTTGGAGGCTTTGTTTCTGTAAGAGTGGATGAAGTGCAGAGGTTTCAGGCTGCAGAAAGTTTCTTCAATGAATGTTTGTCTTTCTAGTGAGAATTCACTGCTGTAGCAATAAAAAGCCTACAGTTACTCATCTCTTGGTACTAAAACCGTGCTGTGAGTATAAGTCTATTACGTCAGCTTTGTTGGTAGGCTTTCTAAAGATAATGAATTTTGAAATGGTCGCCATTCTTGATGAGAAGGATATCTAGAATAGGCATACAGTCATCCTTTTCTCACAAGATAAATTGAAATGAGGGCTCAACGTGCTTGCAAGTTTGGGTAGGATAACCAAGACAACTTCAGCATATCTGTGTCAGGATAAAAACACTGCATGGTTCCGTCACAAAAGTGCAGAGTCATAGAATCCGTTTCCATGATTCTGGATTGTTGATGGACATTATCAACAAGCAGAGAAGGATAAGGGAATGTTATGATTAGTAAAATTCTACATTTTTATACTTGAACGAAAATACTGAGTCTCCTGTGAACACAGTTCTCCCTAAATTTGACAAATCGTGAAGTGGAGGAGGAAGGTCACCGACCAACACAGTGTTACATGAGTTGAGATGAAAGAATTTCTTACCAGAATCCACTGAACAAGGCAGGCACCTACCTACCTAAGCAAACCAAAATTTGACGGAAAACGCCGCCAACAAAATTGCTGGAAAATTACCGAGATTCCCACCCTCAAGGACGTTTCTGGGGGCTAACGCCCCCTCGGTTAGGTCTCTTATCAGACCTCAATGACCGTGTGAATGGCACTGTGAAACAGACCCATTGGTTTGACCAGAGTTGCAAAGAAGATGAATCTAAAAGCCAGAGAGGAATAAAGAAAGTGCGGAGTAAGGAGGATAATGAGTTACAATAGCAATTAACAAGAGAACCAAGAACGAGTTTGTATGGTTAATTAGAGAAATGGAGATCACAATTAGCACAGTAACCCGAATGAGCGGCCGTATGGGCGATGTCGCGGAGTAAACAGACTAATAGAAAAACGTCTAAAATTTCCGAAAAATTGAAAGAAGAAAGAGGTTTGAAAATACGGAGACGGTCTTGATATGCGGAAAAGTTGGGTATATGAGAGGAGTGTTAAGGTTAGTAAATGACCAAGATATATACCAACTGAACGAGTGGTCAAATGAAGTTATATTGTTACTAAATACTCATGCATCCACACAGCGGGAATTATTATTTTTGTCACCAATTCCAAATACATCAGAGAATTTAAAAGGATACAGAACCTTGAATGTATAAATTCAGATTTTCTTTTGACTGAGATGATGACAATAAAAAATAAAGAATAAAAAGGCACAATACCATAACAGGAACAATACACAAATAATCGCTCACATAGAATATAATTTATGACGACATTTTGTTCCGAGAGGACGACGGAACCGGGAGCAAAACCAGAGGAGGTAGAAGTATAGTAGGTAGCAGCAGTGGTGGTAGACTTTGTGGTAGTAATAGTATTACTTCTAGTTGTACTATAAGGATGATAAACAAATGTCTAGCTAACTCAAAAGTGAATTTACATGAATATCTAAGATCTCTTCATCAAACAAGCCATTAATACATATTGTTTATCACAAATTATATATATATATATATATATATATATATATATATATATATATATATATATATATATATATATATATATATATATATATATATATATACGTATATATAAACAAAATTATTTAGACTAGGAGTTCTGGACCAGGGGGAAATTTTAGGGTGTTTCAAGGGAAACTGTGACCACAACTCAACAAATGATTTAATTAAACCCACAAAGTTGATGAAATATTTGTAAAATGTTTATAATCAACACGAAGACAAAAACTTTTATCAGTGTCATGGGAATGTTCTCAAAAAGATGAATCTGGATTCAACAGCGATATTCCGAGACATGAATTATAAGATCACTGAAGCTTCTTATGATGTAGCACTAGAGAAAGCAAAACAGAAAAAAACATACAATTAGGAAAGTTTGACCAAACCGTGTGTTCTCAAAGTGGTGGAAATTGTGTTAGAAAATGGACCGGAGAAAAAACTAGTAGCAGTTTCACTATCAAACAGCAGTTCAGAGGATGATCAGCAACATGACCATTGACATCAAGGATCAAGTTATATAGAAGATAAAGTCTGCAACATTTAGTTTATTTTCAATTCAATTTGATGAATCAACTAACGAGGCATCGTGTTCCTAGTTGCTGGTGTTTGCAAGATGTGTTAACTCAGGATCATTTAAAGAAAAGTTTCTATTTTGTTCTCTTGAAACAACTACAATGTCTTCATATAATTTGGAAAAGGTTTCATCTTTCTTAGAATTAGGAAATGTTTTGTGGGATAATGACTGTGGAAGCTGTATAGATGGAGCACCATCTTTGTTGGGCACAAAATCTGGATTTCAAGTTTGTGTGAAAAAACGAGATTCAAAAGTGAATGGCATTTAATGTATGATTCATCGTCAGACACTGACCTCAGAAACACTTCTAGCTGCTTTAGGGAAAGTTTTGTATCCAAAAATTCAAATTGTGATTTTTTTCAAAGGAGGACCTTTCAACTCACGACTTTTCAAGCAGTAATATATTGACATGGATGTTGGCCATCACTTGCTTATTTTCCCCACGAATGTTCGATGACTTTCAGAGGAAATGTAACTGAACAAGTATTTAAGTTCAGAGTTTTATAGAATTTTTTGTCTGGTTGGATGGTGATTAATGGATTATGCGCCCTACCTATCTGGTTAACATTTTTGAGCAGCTGAACAAATTGAGTCTTCAGATGCAAGGGAGGAATAGAAACACAAAATTCAAGGATTCCTTGTAAACTTTCATGAGCAAGCTGGAAAGCTGGAAGGGAGAGGTGAAGAACAATCTTTGAGAAACTGTCATCAGTTCCTGTTGCTGGTGATGAAGATCAGGTGTTTCAAGAATTTATAAAAATTAAATTTTGCAAAAACTGACAGAACTGGAAAATGAATTCAGCCGTTGTTTTCACGAACTCAGTGATGAGAAGTTAGTTAGATTTAATGAGAAATCCATTTAAATTCCAGTTGAAAAAGTTTCTGATGATTGTCAAGATGAATTTTTGGAGCTGAAGACTGATTCAGGAGTAAGAGATATGTTCCATGAGAAATCAGTCACAGAATTTTGCCCCTTCTTGCACGATTCCTACCCAGAAAAGGCCATTCATGCATTGCTTCTGTTTGTGTCGACATATCTTTGTGAGTCAGGCTTTTCAACTCTGTTGCAAATGAAAACGAAGTAGATTGAAGGTTGAAAATGACTTGTGTTGTGCCCCTGCAAGCACTTTTCCTAGTAACTGGTGAAGAAAAAAAAAATCACAGGTTTCTCATTGACAGTAATCTTCATCAGAATAAAATGACTTGCAATACCCTGGCATTCTATTGAATTTTTTGTTTTTTGAAGTATACTTCAGTGACTTTAGTCTGTTAATTACTTATGAATGTAAAAAAAATAATCCAAGTAAATGTATTTATACTTATATAGACAAAATAAAAGATTCTCAATATTATATGTATATTATTTAGAATGCACCTTTTGAGTCGGACAATCTTGGGAAGGAGGGAATGGCATTCTGACATAAAGTGAAAAGGGGTAAATGGGACATAAAAGGTTCAGAACCAGTGATATAGACGTATGCCAGGAGTTTAACAAAAAATTCCAAATGTTAAGTGTCAGAAGGAATGGGAGAGATGACAACCCAATAAAAGAAAACTGCTGGAGCAACAAAAGCCCTGGAGGAGGTGAGTGCTGAGGTGTCATTATCGTTGAACTTATTGAACGGCGGTGAGGCCCCGTGTGAAGCAATAGTTGTGATCAATGTAAAAAGCAGGACGCTGCTGGACGTCCAGCAAGTAGGACTGGAGGCTAGTGAGGAAGTTTGGATTTACGCAACTGAAGTTTACCTTCTCTTATTATTTTTTTTTTTTTATAAAACCTGACTATCCTTTGTGCCAGAGTCGGTGTGTGACCCTACAGGCCTAGCGCTTTCCCATAATAATAGTAATAATAATAAACATAAGTTCAGATAAAAAGTCAGTACTATACTGGTTAACTTTTAATAGAAGAAAGAGACTGTCGCCTGAAGTCCTCTACAAGTACATATTCAGAGACTCTCTCTCTCTCTCTCTCTCTCTCTCTCTCTCTCTCTCTCTCTCTCTCTCTCTCTCTCTCTCTCTCTCTCTCTCTCTCTCTCTCTCTCTCTATCTCTCTCTCTCTCTCTTTACACAGGGTTTGACAAGGTTAAGGATCCCTAGCTTTATTGACAAGTTATTTACAGGTTAAGGATTCCTAACTTTATTTACAAGCTAAGAGCTGTTACCTACATCAGCTCATTTGAAAGCATTTTTATTGTTATGAGACATACAAGTATTTTTATTGTTATGACACATACAAGTAGGGTACAGGATGAAGTTGGAGCCATCTGTGGGCCAGAATTTTCATTTGATCAACTGGCTTTATCTCGTTGACATCATTATGCTGTACGAATGTGTTCCATACTCGAGTCATCCTGGGTATATATGATCTCAGATGGAGTGATGTTCTGGAAAAGGGTACTGCCAGAGTGAAGTTGCTGCTTTCTGCCCGTCTTGTGGCATAAAAGCTTGTTTCACGCTGTCCTCGAAGTGGATCCAAGTGTGGCACCTTGACAATATTGGCCTTGTACATAACAGTAAGGCCACACACATCCCTCCTGTGTTGAAGGCTCTGCTGAAATGACAGATCTATCCAGGATTGGTCCCTACTCTGTCAAGCTGTAGCACATGAGAGGGGAGGGGCAGGCAAACCAAGAAAGTGGAGCATACTCAAGGTGTGAGCGTACTTGTGCCTCGTACAGAATCTTGCAACCCCTACTGTCAAGCAGATGCGAGATACGGCGAAGTGCTGTAAGCTTCCTGGCTGCCTTGTTTGCAAGATTTACAACATGGTTCTTCATGGTCAGTTTGGAGTCAAATTTCACCCCAAGGATATCAATTTCTTCTCCAGGTGCCAACACCCTCCCATTCATCCTTACTACTGCACCAGCATTACCATCATGGTGCCTAGAGACCATCATCATTTGCGTTTTCTCAGGTGCAAATGTTACTTGCCATCTATTTCCCCAAGCTGATATAGCTCTTAGCTGATGATTGATGTAGCTTAAAGAAGCTGGCATTTCTTCTCTTGGATAAGTGAATGTCAGTGTACAGTCATCTGCATATGCATGGGATTCTGGGATGAGATGAAGAAGGTCATTGAAGTAGACATTCCATAACAATGGTCCCAGCACGCTTCCTTGTGGAACATTTACTCCAATAGGATGTCTTGCTGATTCCGTTCCATTGAGAACTACACTTAGAGATCTACCATGAAGGTAATCACTGAGGAGACATAGCGTAGAGCCTGCAATTCCCAGTGCTTGAAGTTTTGCTAAGAGGCCCTGGTGCCACACCCGGTCGAAAGCGCCAGCAATGTCCAGTGCTACCACACAGCTGACTTTGGATTCATCCAGTGACTGGTGCCACTTAGTGGAGAGGTTTAACAACAGATCAGCAGCAGAGTAACCTTTCCTGAAGCCATATTGACGATCACAAAGTAGTGAGTGGTAGTCAAAAAACTCTGTCATTTGTCTTGAGATTATTGTCTCAAGGATCTTACCAGTGATTGACAGGAGTGACACTGGTCTGTAGTTGCTGATTTCTGCTCTGCTCTTCTTTTTGTGAACAGGGACTACATTTACCTCTTTCCACAGAGAGGGCATTTACAGTGTACTAGGCAGTGCTGAAAGATGCGAGTTAGAGGTGCTACTAGCTGGTCTGCACATCTTTTCAGCAATCTTGGGCTCAACTTGTCTGGGCCCACAGCCTTTTCTTGGTCAAGTGATTTAAGAAGGAAATGCACCTCCTCCTGCCTTAGTGTCACCACTGACAGTTTTGACACAGTTCTTGCAGCTAGCCAAGGAGGGTCCCTTGCTGGATCAAGAACTTGCATTTTGGTAGCAAAGTGTTCGGCTACTAGTAGAGGTGGTCCCATCCTGTCGATTTAGGGGTGGAATGAGTTCATCAGGCAGATAACCTTGTCTGTCCTTGACCAGGGACCACCAGGTTTTGGAGCCTACCCTACCTGATGCTAGCTTTCTTTTTAGTGTCCACCTCCCATTTAGCAATGGCCTACTTTTGAATGTCACCCATATGCCTGTGCAACTTCTTGTTATAGGTGGTAGGATGTCTCTTATACGTTCGCCATGCTTTGTACTTAACAGTAGCAGCCTCTCTACAACGAAAGCCAAACCAAGGCTGATCTGTAGGCTTCGTCACATACTGCCGGTGAGGAATGTGTTCTTGTTGTAGATTAAGGATGTGTCCAGTGAAGGCTTTTACTTGATTGTCAACATCTGCTTGGAGAAGAGCATTCCAATCGGTGGTGGCGAGCTCAGAGCAAAGAGCTGGCCAATTACCTCTTTCCCATAACCAGGTTGTGCGTGTGGACTCCTCACCTCGTTCTGTTGGGATCTTAAGTGTCGTAAAAACAGCCTTGTGGTTAGATGATCCAACGTAGCCGAGGGGGTGACAAGTGACTGTACCTTCTGCCAGATCACTCACTACTGGGTCAAGGGAGGAGCCAGAGATGTGAGTAGGGAAATCAACAAAGTTTCTCATGTCAAATACTGCAAGAAGGTCATCAAAGTCCCTCTGTATAAGGTGTTGGTTGAGGTCACCAACAATTATATGTTGACAGTTGTGTTGTAGCAGAAGGGAGTCTATATTTTCCCTAGGAAGTTGATGGGGTATGCATGTTGCCACTGAGGTCTATACATTGCACATGCTAGTACAGAGGTACTAGTGTTTATGCAGAGCATGAAGAACATCATTTCAAGATGTGCAAGGGTGGCAACATCAATGTGCTGGGCATGAACACTTTTAGAGAAGCACACAGCAACACCTCCTCCTTGCCCTTGCCAGTCTCTTCTCATCCATGAGGTGTAGCCAGCAATTCTTGTAAAATTTTCTGGAGTCCTGTCGTCCTGTCGTCTCTCTCTCTCTCTCTCTCTCTCTCTCTCTCTCTCTCTCTCTCTCTTGCATCTTGCACTGTTTTACCGTATTATTTTGGGTGTATGAAATACGATATGAAACTCCGGGTGCAGTGTTGGTGTGCAGGTTGTGTGAGGAGGGATGACACTAGTACATATGTTGAGGCTTATGTTACTGCTACCCGCACGCCTCTACCAGTACACACACACACACACACACACACACACACACACACACACACACACACACACACACACACACACACACACACACACACACACACATACACACACACAAATCAGACTTCAGAGGAGAACACTATGTTGGATAAGAAAATTCTTGACTGCCCTCCAGTGGCAAAGGAACCTGCAAGAAAATCAAGGAATGTATCGCTGGGAGGCAGAGGAAACATTGATAATCCATCAGAAGGAACAATGGTAAAAAGAGAGAGGAACCACGGTTCATTCCGAGGTGCAAAGACGCAAAAAGCAGGAAATAGACAAAGCATGGAGAAATATAGAAGAAAACAGAAGCGAACAAACTAGACAGAAACGAACATGCATGAGTGAGAATCGTTGAAATCTGTGCCATAAGTGGAGAATGACTCATCTGATCGGCTTCAGATTTTCACTATTGGTGTGGTTCTCTGAGTGCAAAGTTCTTGCTGCATAAGTCCTAATTTGCCAATTTTGCTAAATAAACATCCATATTTAAATTCAGTAATTAAAGAATGCTTCTTCTTCCGATCGACGTCAAAATATTATTGACGCAGCATTCTGTAAGAAGGTTGACAACCCATCAGGCAATCTAAGTAGATTCAGATTCAAAATTTTATTGCATTTGTTAAAAAACTTTGGATTGTAGGAATGTGATCAGTTACTAGACAATATCTTTATCGATCTTCAAACGTTCTGGGTTTTATTAAAAGAAAATATGACATTCACTTTGAGCTGTGTCAGTTTCATTTTACCAGTTTTATTAAATAAATTGTTTCCCGTGTAATAGCTAGAGAATCCCTCTTCTGATCGGTTTCAAACCCCAAAAAGCGGGTGTTTCTTAATTAGAAGCACTTTTCTATTGATTTTGAGCGGTACGGGTGATAATTTGCCAATTATTTAAAACAGTTTTATCAAAATGGATTTTCTTAAAAAGTTAAAAGCAAATTTTTATAGGACTGTAGAGAATTTAAAATATAATACAAAGAAAAAGGAAAAAAATATTAAAAATTCGCTTTTCTGTTTTCACAACATTCTCTGCGGCATTTTTCTTTTCTTAGCCAAAAATTTTGGTTTATATCTCAAGAACGCGTTATTCACTCAGTTTCAGATTTTCAGCTCTGGTGCCATATATCTTGAGGATGATTCACAGAACTGTTTCCTCTGTGTGGCTGCCTTGTGTGTGTGGCTGCCTTGTGTGTGTGGCTGCCTTGTGTGTGTGGCTGCCTTGCGTGTGTGGCTGCCTTGTGTGTGTGGCTGCCTTGTGTGTGTGGCTGCCTTGCGTGTGTGGCTGCCTTGTGTGTGTGGCTGCCTTGTGTGTGCGGCTGCCTTGTGTGTGTGGCTGCCTTGCGTGTGTGGCTGCCTTGTGTGTGTGGCTGCCTTGTGTGTGCGGCTGCCTTGCGGGTGTGGCTGCCTTGAGTGTGTGGCTGCCTTGTGTGTGTGTGTGGCTGCCTTGTGTGTGTGTGTGGCTGCCTTGTGTGTGTGGCTGCCTTGTGTGTGCGGCTGCCTTGTGTGTGTGGCTGCCTTGTGTGTGCGGCTGCCTTGTGTGTTTGGCTGCCTTGTGTGTGTGTGGCTGCCTTGTGTGTGCGGCTGCCTTGTGTGTGTGGTTGGCTGCCTTGTGTGTGTGTGGCTGCCTTGTGTGTGTGGCTGCCTTGTGTGTGTGGCTGCCTTGTGTGTGTGGCTGCCTTGTGTGTGCGGCTGCCTTGTGTGTTTGGCTGCCTTGTGTGTGTGGCTGCCTTGTGTGTGTGGCTGCCTTGTGTGTGTGTGGCTGCCTTGTGTGTGTGGCTGCCTTGTGTGTGTGGCTGCCTTGTGTGTGTGGCTGTCTTGTGTGTGTGGCTGCCTTGTGTGTGTGGCTGCCTTGTGTGTGTGGCTGCCTTGTGTGTGCGGCTGCCTTGTGTGTTTGGCTGCCTTGTGTGTGTGTGGCTGCCTTGTGTGTGTGGCTGCCTTGTGTGTGTGGCTGTCTTGTGTGTGTGGCTGCCTTGTGTGTGTGGCTGCCTTGTGTGTGTGGCTGTTGTGTGTGTGGCTGCCTTGCTTGTGTGTGTGCCTTGCTGCCTTGTGTGTGTGGCTGCCTTGTGTGTGTGGCTGCCTTGTGTGTGTGGCTGCCTTGTGTGTGCGCCTTGTGTGTGCGGCTGCCTTGTGTGTTTGGCTGCCTTGTGTGTGTGTGGCTGCCTTGTGTGTGTGGCTGGCTTGTGTGTGTGGCTGGCTTGTGTGTGTGGCTGCCTTGTATGTGTGGCTGCCTTGTGTGTGTGGCTGGCTTGTGTGTGTGGCTGCCTTGTGTGTGTGGCTGCCTTGTGTGTGTGGCTGCCTTGTGTGTGTGGCTGCCTTGCGTGTGTGGCTGCCTTGTGTGTGTGTGTGGCTGCCTTGAGTGTGTGGCTGCCTTGTGTGTGTGTGTGGCTGCCTTGTGTGTGTGGCTGCCTTGTGTGTGTGGCTGCCTTGTGTGTGTGGCTGCCTTGTGTGTGTGGCTGCCTTGTGTGTGTGGCTGCCTTGTGTGTGTGGCTGCCTTGTGTGTGTGTGTGTGTGTGTGTATTTGTGTGTGACTGCCTTGTGTGTGTGTGTGTGTGGCTGCCTTGTGTGTGTGTGGCTGCCTTGTGTGTGTGTGTGTGACTGCCTTGTGTGTGTGTGGCTGCCTTGTGTGTGGCTGTTTGTGTGTGTGGCTGCCTTGCGTGTGTGGCTGCCTTGTGTGTGTGTGTGGCTGCCTTGCGTGTGTGGCTGCCTTGCGTGTGTGTGTGGCTGCCTTGAGTGTGTGGCTGCCTTGTGTGTGTGGCTGCCTTGTGTGTGTGGCTGCCTTGTGTGTGTGGCTGCCTTGTGTGTGTGGCTGCCTTGTGTGTGTGGCTGCCTTGTGTGTGTGGCTGCCTTGTGTGTGTGGCTGCCTTGTGTGTGTGGCTGCCTTGTGTGTGTGGCTTCCTTGTGTGTGTGGCTGCCTTGTGTGTGTGGCTGCCTTGTGTGTGTGGCTGCCTTGTGTGTGTGGCTTCCTTGTGTGTGTGGCTGCCTTGTGTGTGTGGTTGCCTTGTGTGTGTGTGTGTGTGTGTGGCTGCCTTGTGTGTGTGGCTGCCTTGTGTGTGTGTGTGTGTGGCTGCCTTGTGTGTGTGTGGCTGCCTTGTGTGAGTGTGTGTGGCTGCCTTGTGTGTGTGTGGCTGCCTTGTGTGTGTGTGTGGCTGCCTTGTGTGTGTGTGTGTGGCTGCCTTGTGTGTGTGTGTGTGGCTGCCTTGTGTGTGTGTGTTGCTGCCTTGTGTGTGTGTGGCTGCCTTGTGTGTGTGTGTACTCACCTAATTGTACTCACCTAATTGTGGTTGCAGGGGTCGAGACTCAGCTCCTGGCCCCGCCTCTTCACTGATCGCTACTGGATCCTCTCTCTCTCTGCTTCCTGAGCTTTGTCATACCTCTTCTTAAAACTATGTATGGTTCCTGCCTCCACTACTTCACTTGCTAGGCTATTCCACTTGCTGACAACTCTATGACTGAAGAAATACTTCCTAACGTCCCTGTGACTCGTCTGAGTCTTCAGCTTCCAGTTGTGACCCCTTGTCCCTGTGTCCCCTCTCTGGAACATCCTATCTCTGTCCACCTTGTCTATTCCCCGCAGTATCTTGTATGTCGTTATCATGTCTCCCCTGACCCTTCTGTCCTCCAGTGTCGTCAGTCCGATTTCCCTTAACCTTTCCTCGTACGACATTCCCTTGAGCTCTGGGACTAGCCTTGTTGCAAACCTTTGAACTTTCTCTAACTTCTTGACGTGCTTGACCAGGTGAGGGTTCCAGACTGGTGCTGTATACTCCAGTATGGGCCTAACATACACAGTGTACAGTGTCTTGAACGATTCCTTATTAAGGTATCGGAACGCTATTCTCAGGTTTGCCAGGCGCCCGTATGCTGCAGCGGTTATTTGGTTGATGTGTGCCTCAGGTGATGTGCTCGGTGTTATGGTCACCCCAAGGTCTTTCTCCCTGAGTGAGGTCTGTAGTCTTTGTCCACCTAGCCTATACTCTGTCTGCGGTCTTCTTTGCCTCTCCCCAATCTTCATGACTTTGCATTTGGCTGGATTGAATTCGAGAAGCCAGTTGCTGGACCACATGTCCAGCCTGTCCAGGTCTCTTTGCAGTCCTGCCTCATCCTCGTCCGATTTAATTCTTCTCATCAACTTCACGTCATCTGCGAACAGGGACACTTCAGAGTCTATTCCTTCCATCATGTCGTTCACATATATCAAAAATAGCACTGGTCCTAGAACTGACCCCTGTGGGACCCCGCTCGTAACAGGCGCCCACTGTGACACCTCTTCACGTACCATGACTCGTTGCTGCCTCCCTGTCAGGTATTCCCTTATCCATTGCAGTGCCCTCCCTTTTACGTGCGCCTGATCCTCCAGCTTCTGCACTAATCTCTTGTGGGGAACTGTGTCAAAGGCCTTCCTGCAGTCTAGGAAAACGCAATCTACCCACCCCTCTCTCTCTCGTGTCTTACTTCTGTTACCTTGTCATAAAACTCCAGGAGGTTTGTGATACAAGATTTGCCTTCCATGAACCCATGCTGGTTTTCATTTATAATCTTGTTCCTTTCCAGGTGTTCGACCACTCTCCTCCTGATAATCTTCTCCATGACTTTGCACACAATACATGTCAGAGACACAGGTCTGTAGTTTAGTGCCTCGTTTCTGTTTCCTTTCTTAAATATGGGGACTACATTAGCTGTCTTCCATTTCTCAGGTAGTTGCCCAGTTTCAAGGGATGTGTTGAAGATTGTGGTTAGAGGCACGCACAGCATCTCTGCTCCTTCTCTAAGGACCCATGGGGAGATGTTGTCTGGTCCCATCGCCTTTGAGGTGCCAAGGTCACTTAAGAGCTTCTTCACCTCCTCCTCAGTTGTTCGTATGTCATCCAACACTTGTTGGTATATTCCCTCTTGATGTTCCCTTCTGTGCTGTCTTCCCACAGCCCTTCCTGTCTCTACTGTAAAAACTTCCTTAAATCTCCTGTTCAGCTCCTCACATACCTCCTGATCATTTCTTGTGAGTTCTCCACCTTCTGTCCTTAATCTGATCACCTGGTCTTTGACTGTTGTCTTCCTCCTGATGTGGCTATACAACAGTTTCGGGTCAGTCTTGATTCTCGATGCTATGTCATTTTCATACTGTCGCTGGGCCTCCCTCCTTACCTGTGCGTACTCATTCCTGGCTCTGCGACTGATCTCCCTATTTTCGTGTGTTCTCTGCCTTCTGTACTTTTTCCATTCTCTATTGCATTTTGTTTTTGCCTCCTTACACCGTCGGGTAAACCAGGGGCTCGTTCTGGTCTTCCCGTTGTTACTGTTGCCCTTGGGAATAAACCTTTCCACTGCCTCCTTGCATTTTGTTGTTACATATTCCATTATTTCATTTACTGGCTTTCCTGCCAGTTCACTGTCCCACTGGACCTCCCGCAGGAAGTTCTTCAACCCTATGTAGTCCCCTCTTTTATAGTCAGGCTTTTCCCATTCAACTCCTGTTATTCTCTCCACTTGCAGCTCTACTATGTATTCAAAGCACAGAACCACGTGGTCGCTAGCTCCTAGGGGACTCTCATACTTGATGTCCTCAATATCTGAGCTGCCCAGGGTGAACACAAGGTCCAATCTTGCTGGTTCATCCTCCCCTCTCACTCTGGTAGTGTCCTTAACATGTTGGTGCATGAGGTTTTCCAGCACCACGTCCAACATCCTGGCTCTCCATGTTTCGGGACCCCCATGTGGCTCCAGGTTCTCCCAGTCAATCTCCCTGTGGTTGAAATCCCCCATAACCAGCAACTTTGCTCTGCTGGAGTGAGCTCTTCTTGCCACCTCAGCAAGTGTGTCCACCATTGCTCTGTTGCTCTCTTCATATTCCTCTCTTGGCCTCCTGCAGTTCTGTGGTGGATTATACATCACTGCAATGACCACTTTGTGTTCCCCAGACTGAAGTGTACCTGCTATGTAGTCTCTTTCTCCCGTCTCATCTATTCCTTCCATTTTCTCGAATTTCCATCTGTTTTCTACGAGCAGAGCAACCCCACCTCCCCCCCTGCCCCTTCTATCTTTCCTCATGATCTGGTATCCTGGTGGGAAGATTGCATCTGTTATTGTCTCCATGAGTTTTGTTTCTGTAACTGCTATGATGTCTGGGGACTTCTCATTGATTCTTTCTTGCCATTCCTCATGTTTATTCGTTAATCCATCTGCATTTGTGTACCAAACCTTCAACTTCTGTTCTAATACTGTAACTGTGGTGCGGGGGGTGGAAACAGAGGGATCGGTGTGTGATGGTTGGTTTGGATTGCTCAGTTGCCTTGGGGGTGTCGTGGCTGGAGTCCTTCTGCAGGTGTTTCTGGGGGGGTGCGCTTGTCCTTCCATTTGATCCTGGATTATTCTGCTCTCCTTTTTCATTTCCTCCCATTTCTCCTTTCGTTTTTGAACTCTCTCTTTCATTGTCTTCCTTTCGTCCTGTGTTCTGTCTCGCTCGAGGTACACACTCCGGAACTCCTGCTTGCCTCTCAGCCGTGCTTTCTCCTGCAGGATCATGGTTCGGGTTGATTCTGCCTTGAAAATTACTTTGAGAGGCCGATTCCTTTTCTTTGTGAACCACCCAATTCTCCGAAAATTTGCCACTTGGGTCATGTCCCCCTCGCCTATCACCTTCATGATATCTTCAATCGCTCTTTTCTCCTCCTGCTTTCTTTCATCATAAGTTTCCCCTTTAGCTTCGTCTAGCCCATAGACAAACACGGATCTTTCCTTTTCCACCTCCCACTGTGACTCCCATTGCATCCTCTGATGTGTTTTAGTTCCTTCCCATGGAGTGTTCCTTCCTTCAGTCCCTTCCCTAGTTAATGCCCCTATGCTTCTTGGTTTATCCTTCCTGCTCACCTGCTCCTGGCCCCCCACAGGTATCTGGTAAAGTCCTTGCACATGTCCTAGTTCCTTCAATGTCTTCCAACCTCTCATTCTGTCCTAGTGTGCTCCCTGTCTTTGTTTTGGCCCCATGTGGGTTTGACAGGACCTCTACATACAGTTTAGTTTCCATGCTTCCTTCAGACCTGTTGTCTGTGTTTGATGTAGCCATTGCCATTCCTCATGTTTATTCGTTAATCCATCTGCATTTGTGTACCAAACCTTCAACTTCTGTTCTAATACTATCTTTGTCTCTGTGCTGTTTCAGATGTCTCAGCTCCTCTTCTAATCTCTCTATCTTGATTTCTGCTGCTGTGGCCTGTTGCTTCCACCTTCTGCATTCTGCTGCTAACCTCTCTTCCATCTTCCTTTCCAGCTCATCTAGTCTCCTTCCCCAGTCTTCCTCCCTTTTTTTGAGCTCTACCTCCCATTCCTCCCTCCCAGATTCGTCCTTGGAGCCCCTTGTCCTCAACCTGGTTAGGGGGAGGGGAATAGATGGTTAGGAGAGGGGATGGATGGTTGTGGGGGAGGGGGAGGATGGTTATTGGAGGGGTAGAGATTGTTGGGGGAGGGGGTTAGATGGTTTGAGGGAGAGAGGGGATGGATGGTTATGGGGGAGGGGGAGGATGGTTATTGGAGGGAGGGAGGTAGTTGGGGGGGTTAGACGGTTTGGGTGTGTGTGTGGCTGCCTTGTGTGTGTGTGTGTGACTGCTTTGTGTGTGTGTGTGTGTGTGTGTGTGTGGCTGCCTTGTGAGTGTGTGTGTGTGTGGCTGCCTTGTGTGTGTGGCTGCCTTGTGTGTGTGGCTGCCTTGTGTGTGTGGCTGCCTTGTCTGCGTGGCTGGCTTGTGTGTGTGGCTGCCTTGTATGTGTGGCTGCCTTGTGTGTGTGGCTGCCTTGTGTGTGTGTGTGACTGATTTGTGTGTGTGTGTATGTGGCTGCCTTGCGTGTGTGTGTGTGTGTGGCTGCCTTGTGTGTGTGTGTGTGTGTGTGTGTGTGTGTGTGGCTGCCTTGTGTGTGTGTGTGTGTGTGGCTGCCTTGTGTGTGTGTGTGTGTGTGGCTGCCTTGTGTGTGTGTGTGTGTGTGTGTGTGGCTGCCTTGTGTGTGTGGCTGCCTTGTGTGTGTGGCTGCCTTGTACTCACCTATTTGTACTCACCTATATGTGGTTGCAGGGGTCGAGTCTTAGCTCCTGGCCCCGCCTCTTCACCGGTTGCTATTGGGCCCTCTCTCTCCCCGCTCCATGAGCTTTATCAAACCTCGTCTTAAAACTGTGTATGGTTCCTGCCTCCACTACGTCATTTTCTAGGCTATTCCACTGCCTTACAACTCTATGACTGAAGAAATACTTCCTACTATCTCTCTGACTCATTTGTGTCTTCAACTTCCAATTGTGGCCTCTTGTTTCTGTGTCCCCTCACTGGAACATCCTGTCTTTGTCCACCTTGTCTATTCCACGCAGTATTTTATATGTCGTTATCATGTCTCCCCTGACCCTCCTGTCCTCCAGTGTGGTCAGGCCGATTTCCCTTAATCTTTCTTCATAGGACATTCCCCTTAGCTCTGGAACTAACCTTGTCGCAAACCTTTGTACTTTCTCTAGTTTCTTGACGTGCTTTATCAAGTGCGGGTTCCAAACAGGTGCTGCATACTCCAGTATGGGCCTGACATACACGGTGTACAGTGTCTTGAATGATTCCTTACTAAGGTATCGGAATGCTGTTCTCAGGTTTGCCAGGCGCCCATATGCTGCAGCAGTTATCTGATTGATGTGTGCTTCCGGAGACATGCTCGGTGTTATACTCACCCCAAGATCTTTCTCCTTGAGTGAGGTTTGCAGTCTTTGGCCACCTAGCCTATACTCTGTCTGTGGTCTTATGTGCCCTTCCCCTATCTTCATGACTTTGCATTTGGCAGGATTAAATTCGAGAAGCCATTTGCTGGACCAGGTGTCCAGTCTGTCCAGGTCTCTTTGAAGTCCTGCCTGGTCCTCATCAGATTTAATCTCCTCATTAACTTCACATCATCTGCAAACAGGGACACTTCTGAGTCTAACCCTTCCATCATGTCGTTCACATATACCAAAAATAGCACTGGTCCTAGGACCGACCCCTGTGGGACCCCGCTCGTCACAGGTGCCCACTGTGATACATCATTACGTACCATGACTCGTTGTTGCCTCCCTGTCAGGTATTCTCTGATCCATTGCAGTGCCCTTCCTGTTATATGCGCCTGATGCTCTAGCTTCTGCACTAATCTCTTGTGAGGAACTGTGTCAAAGGCCTTCTTGCAGTCCAAGATGTGTGTGTGTGTGTGTGTGTGTGTGTGTGTGTGTGTGTGTGTGTGTGTGTGTGTGTGTGGCTGCCTTGTGTGTGTGTGTGTGTGTGTGTGTGTGTGTGTGTGGCTGCCTTGTGTGTGTGGCTGCCTTGTGTGTGTGTGTGTGTGTGGCTGCCTTGTGTGTGTGTGTGTGTGTGTGGCTGCCTTGTGTGTGTGGCTGCCTTGTGTGTGTGGCTGCCTTGTGTGTGTGGCTGCCTTGTGTGTGTGGCTGCCTTGTGTGTGTGGCTGCCTTGTGTGTGTGTGTGTGTGGCTGCCTTGTGTGTGTGCGTGTGTGTGTGGCTGCCTTGTGTGTGTGTGTGTGTGGCTGCCTTGTGTGTGTGTGTGTGTGGCTGCCTTGTGTGTGTGTGTGTGTGTGTGGCTGCCTTGTGTGTGTGGCTGCCTTGTGTGTGTGGCTGCCTTGTGTGTGTGGCTGCCTTGTGTGTGTGGCTGCCTTGTGTGTGTGTGTGTGGCTGCCTTGTGTGTGTGTGTGTGGCTGCCTTGTGTGTGTGTGTGTGTGGCTGCCTTGTGTGTGTGGCTGCCTTGTGTGTGTGGCTGCCTTGTGTGTGTGTGGCTGCCTTGTGTGTGTGGCTGCCTTGTGTGTGTGGCTGCTTTGTGTGTGTGTGGCTGCCTTGTGTATGCGACTGCCCTTTGTGTGTGGCTGCCTTGTGTGTGTTGTTGCCTTGTGTGTGTGGCTGTCTTGTGTGTGTGGCTGCCTTGTGTGTGTGGCTCCCTTGTGCATGATGTCACAGACTCCAGTCCCAGATTTAATTTACGTGTCATAACTGGAGAAAAACCTCCTCTGATCGTCTTTGATATTTCAACAATGGTGTATCTTACTTAGAAGATAGTGTTGTTAATGGAGTGTTGATACTACAACTTCCACTACCACCATTACCACTAACACTACTTCTTTTTCTTCCTCTCTTTGTCCCGTCCCTCTCCCCTCTCGCCTTTATATTCTGGCTCCCTCACTCTTTTGTGTTAATGTGACTTGTAAATGGTCCAAGTCGGACTAAAACACTGTCTTGTGCAGGTTATTTGTGTAATGTTTGTTGATGTCAGCTCACTATTTTCAGTCTAGAAGTGGTATAGTATTATTTTGCCTCATTGTATTAATTTACCTTGATGCTGGTGAGAGGCTCTTGATCCAAGGAACTGGACTTATCCTTCCCTTCCTTGAATGGAATCTGAATGCCTCCCATTCCTAAGGCTCTGTATGACCCCAGGGGGGTTTAGAGCTTTCTCCCCTATGTATGTACATGATTCATCCCCTATGTATGTACATGATTCCTCCCCTATGTATGTACATGATTCCTCCCCTATGTATGTACATGATTCCTCCCCTATGTACGTACATGATTCCTCCCCTATGTATGTACATGATTCCTCCCCTATGTATGTACATGATTCCTCCCCTATGTATGTACATGATTCCTCCCCTATGTATGTACATGATTCCTCCCTATGTATGTACATGATTCCTCCCCTATGTATGTACATGATTCCTCCCCTACGTATGTACATGATTCCTCCCTCATGTATGCACATGCTCCCTACCCTATGTGTACATTCTTTTCCCCCTCCACTACCGCCTCTTCTTCCTTTTCCTTCTCCTCTTCCTCCATCTCTCACTACCCCCCCCCCCTTCCTCCAATAACGTCCCACCACACTCTACCACAAATACATCACCTACTTCCCCTCTTTCGTTTCTTCTTCCCCTTTCCCTCCCCTCTCCTCTATCTCCCCTCTTCTTTCGTATCCCCTCCGATCCCTCTATACCCCCCCCTTCCGCCTTAACAATGGCACGCGCGCAACATTATGTGTGAACCACTTCCGATCACCCGCAAATCACAGCGTCAACTATGAGGTGAATTAATTACCGTGCGATGAGCGCTAACCTCACCCTTACCCACCCCGCACCGAAGGGTCATTTACGCCTAATTTGTTCCGGACAAGAGATGGACCGGGGATAAGCCGGGTCTTATTCATATTTTTCTGATTTATTTCAACAATTGACGTCCAGGGCGACGGGAAGACTCTCAGTAATAGATTTCCTCTATCACTTGTATATACTGGAACTATTTCTGCAAAACTGAAAGTGTAAATTAGCTCAAGGCATCGGGTAAATAATAGATTTTAAAAAGAACGTAATTTTAAATAGTGTCTATCTATCGTTTGTACTGTGATGAACGAAGTGTCGTGCGAGTGAGCGAAAGCAGTGTGGGAATACTTGGCTGGGTCAAGAGGATAACTCGCATATAAATATTTACACTTAAAATTAAATCCTTAAATGGGGCCAGTGATCCTGGTTTTTATGTGGTGGATAATCCTGGTTTCTGTCGTGGATAATCATTGTAGTATTATGGAGGAACTGGATGATTCCGTGTGCCGTGATGACGTCATATACACTTTGTGTAGCAATACTTGATGTGACATCTCAATTATAACCTCTCTATATTTTGTTGTGGTTATTTTCTTATGCCCTTGGGACTTCTCTCGAAGGTATGGATATGTATAAATCTTACATCCGAGGGACCTGGATTCGATCCCGTCTCAAGCGGAAATGTTGAGCACTTCTCTTAACACCTGTTGTTCTTGTTGCAAACTTCTACACTTTTTCTGGTTTCTTGACATGGTTGATCAGGTATGGGTTCCATACTGGTGCTGCATACTTCAAGACGCGCCTGGCATGAGTAGTGTACTGTGTTATCAATGATTTTTCTGCTGAGAGTCCTAGAGACTAATCTTTGATTTGCCAATGCTTATATGCTGTGTGATTCTGGCAATATGCTCGGTACTGTGCTTACCCCGAGGCTCTTCTCCTAGAGTGAAGTTTGTAGTCTTTGGCCCCCGAACCTGAACTGCATTTCCGATCTTCAGGCTTAGGCTTGGTTCCAGGCACTTCTGGCAGTTTGGCAGACACACAATGATGGTCAAACTTAATGCGGTCAGCCTTATGGTCACATTCTTGAATACTATGTGCTTGAGTGTCCACTTATTGGAAAATATGGAGGTACATAGTATAATAAGCTATGTGACACACGGAATCGTAATGACGTGATTGCAAACTAATCACAGACGGGGTGGGACTCAAGCCCTTGGCAACTGTGCCCTAAAACTCGCAGGACGTGTGCTAACTACTGGTCCAGAAACGTATTACAGTAGAACCTCGGTATTCGAATGTACCGGACCTTGACAAATCGGAGTTCGAATAATTTTATTAAAAAAAATGACCCAGTCTCTGAACGTTTTTCTGGAGTCCGAACACGCTGACTTGTTTATAATTCAGTTGTAAAAACCTTTACAGGAAAGCCCTGTTTCAAAAGTGCTGTGAAGTGACCTCTGACACTGACCTAACTCTCAGTGACTTTTGGAAGAGTCAGTTCAACATCCTCCAGTGTGTGAGGCTGGTAATTAAAGCCTGGAAAAGACTCTTTCGGACATCGAACTTTTTGAAGTTCGAACAGTACTTAAAACCAAATTAAGTTCAAACACCGAGACTCCACTGTACCTCCTTGGTTGACTCTTAGGCAAGCATGGACCAGTGGTTACACAATGGACTGAGAGTTTTATGACTCGCATGACATAGGTTCGAGCCTCACCGTCCTTGTTTTACGATAACCTATGTGATACGTCAAATCATCTTACTATATACAAGACATTTTAAGTAAATACTTAAATTTGCTTGAAAGAGACGAAATATAAAATTTCATATATTTACCTAGATAATATCCAGTTAACCCTTATGGAGTCTAGTTCCTAGGCCTCTTCTGTGTCCATATGATTTTGCGCTACCCTCTACAAGAGGAACAAGCCGTGCATAATAAACTAGCCACTTCGGTGGCAAAATCTAAATCAAATCAGGTGAGGAAGCTATTAGACTTATTGTGAGAGTCAGGTGTACTGAATGATGACGTAGAGGTGAGGTGGTCAGTTGGCAGTTTAAACGCTTGATGGGTAATTCATAGTTCAACACTTGTGGAAGTGGAAAAGGAGCAGATACTGCCTGTGTCCACAGGCACATGTGGGCACAGGCACATGTAGACACAGACACATGTGGACACAGGCACATGTGGACACAGACACATGTGGTCACAGTCAAGCCTGCAGAAGCAACCTTCCTGGGACAGCATCTCGCTCTGTGTCCAGTTTTATCAAGTTATGAGTTGATGAAGGTCACTTTGAGAGACACTCTCTTCAAATTAAGTCTAGCTCTGCTAACTTGTGTCTTTGTCCATAAGAGTATAAGAGCAGTGTAGCCTTGACAGAGCAGAAGTAGCCTTGACAGAGCAGAAGTAGCCTTGGCAGAGCACTTGTAGCCTTGATAAAGCAGATGCAGCAATGACAGAGCAGATGCTTCTTTGACAGAGCAGATGCATCCCTGACAGAGCAGATGCATCCCTGACAGAGCAGATGCAACCCTGACAGAGCAGATGCAACCCTGACAGAGCAGATGCTTCTTTGACAGAGCAGATGCATCCCTGACAGAGCAGATGCAACCCTGACAGAGCAGATGCAACCCTGAGAGAGCAGATGCAACCCTGACAGAGCAGATGCAGTCTGGACAGAGCAGATGTAGTCTTGACTAAGCAGATTCAGCCTTGACAGAGCAGATGCAGCCTTGACAGAGCAGATGTAGCTTGACAGAGCAGATGTAACTTTGACAGAGCAGATGCGGCATTGATAGAACAGATGCAGATTTAGGTATATTTTCAGATTTAGTTTTTTTAGATTCAGACGTTCAAGCGGCTAGTGTATTGTGCACCTGATGTCCATCCTGTGGAGGGCAGCGCAATAGGTTATGGATACACAAAAGGCTTAAGAATTAGGTCCCAAAAGGGTTAACAGATACACAAACTGCCTAGGAACTAAGCCTCTATAGTATGTGGATGAATGGTTCAGAGAACCGACACGTTGATAAATTAGACACATGTGCAACTCTTGGGTATCTTTATTGAGGAAACGTTTCGCCACACAGTGGCTTCATCAGTCCATACAAAGGAGAATCTTGAGGAACAGGAGGAGAATGAGGTAATCAGTCCCTCAACCTTGACTCGATGTGGCCAGTCCATCAATCTTGAATAGAATACGGCATATGTGCGGAGAAGGAGCTTATGCCGTATTCTATTCAAAATTGATGGACTGACCACATCGACTCAAGGTTGAGGGACTGATTACCTCATTCTCCTCCTGTTCTTCAAGATTCTCCTTTGTATGGACTGATGAAGCCACTGTGTGGCGAAACGTTTCCTAAATAAAGATACCCAAGAGTTGCACATGTGTCTAATTTATCTCTATAGTATGTATGGTAATCATTCAAATGTTTTACAAAGACAGTTTGTCAAATAAATTGGTCAAAATATACAATGTTGTTGCGGCTTAGAGCAAGAATAAGGGAGGACACCATCGGTGTAACTAAGATTATTCAGTGCTATATATGGTTTATTAGGGACTTGTCTTATAGTGGTGAGTATATTAAGTTAGTTACGTCATCATCTCCAGGGGGCTGTTGAAACACCTTTATTTAATGTCATATCTAACTCATGCTCAGTGAAAAGAAAATTCTTTAGTCAATATTTTGGCTGATAATACAAATCGGTTTCAACTTTTCTTCAGAAAGATAAATTTGCCCTAATACGATGGGAGATTTTCATGCCTGGATGTTGTGGCTCAGTTACTGAAGAGGTCATTAGTTTGTCTCAAGACGGTCAGGATGAGCAGAATCTCATTTAGGATCATATATTTTTTTCTTTTACAAGCTAATTTCGGATACTTGCTCATAACTATTGATATCTTATTATAATTTATAACGTACCTTGACCACTCATATATATTTTTGTGCAGTTTATCATTATATTCCTAAATAAATAGACAATCAAGCACATAGTGTTCAAGAAAGTGATATTAAGTGACATGATCATTTTTCCACTGTTATCTACCTTGTCCATAATTACTATCGCATTTGCTTTGTCTGTTTCGTAAGGTAAAGTCCAGGATCTTTCCTTAATTCATGGTATAACTTAACAAATCTTTGAGGACATTTGTGTAACACAAATGTAACACAAATGTCCTCAGACCTCTACTATGCAACACTCCCCTCGGTCGTACAACACTCACCCCCAAGCACATCTAAACACATATTTGCAAATAATTTTCTCCTGGGCGTGTGCGTCCCCTCGGACCCCCTGGTCAGCCAGCTCTTCCCCCTAGTGTGCGTGATGATGGGTTTGTCTTCCCCCGGGCTACTGTTTCCAGTCTTCACGGCCACCCACCAGGCCACTGAGGACGCCTGTCTCATCCTCACACAAAACAATCCTTTTAATATAAGAATTACTATTTTCACTTCTCTTTCTCTGGAATAGTTTCCCCTGTTAAGTTGTATGGTACATTCAGCGCAGCTTGGGACGGCTTTAATGTAATTTACGTTTTTATTTCTGGTTCTGAGGACAAATGGTTGAAAATAGCAAAAATTTGAGTGCAGCGCCACGTGACGTCACAATATGGAACCTGCTGTCTCTTGTTTACAAACACGCCGGGTCCTTGAGGAGAGGAGGGGCACAAGGAAGGTCGAGTGGAGGGACCCATTGATGGTCCCTGGGAGGGGACCAGGGAGGGACACGCGGGAGGGCACTGGGAGAGGACAAGGACCAGATGAGACAGAGGGAGGCCCATTTGCGCTCCCCTTCAAGCCACGATCTACAATGTCAATACTATTTTAAGTTAAACAGCCCAGTTTTCTGGTTATATATATATATATACATGTATATATATATATATATATATATATATATATATATATATATATATATATATATATATATATATATAACAACACTGCACTAGCCAAGGACTCGAACTCATGCTGTTTTGGCCTGCCTCATGGTGGCGAAAACACATGACGCTCTAATCCACTGGACCATACGATTCTTAAGAATAGTGTATCCAGCGGAACTGGATGTTGTACTCGCTACCCAAGAACATACAATGGTGTGGATGACTTTAGGCTAATTTCATTCTAGTCCCTGTTTGGTGTACTAGTACAACGAACAGTATTTTTATATTTTTGTGACCATGAATGAGTGGTAATGATTAATAACAACACTGCACTAGCCAAGGAATCGAACCAATGCTACTTTGGCCTGTCTTTGGCTAGTGCAGTGTTGTTATTGATCTTAAGAATCGTATGGTCCAGTGGATTAGGGCGTCATGTGTTTTCGCCCACCATGAGGCAGGCCAAAGCAGCATGAGCTCGAGTCCTTGGTAGTGCAGTGTTGTTATTGATCAATACCACTCGTTCGTGGTCTATATATATATATATATATATATATATATATATATATATATATATATATATATATATATATATATATATATATATATATATATATATATATATATATATATATATATATATATATATATATATATATATATATATATATATATATATATATATATATATATATATATATATATATATATATATATATATATATATATATATATATATATATATATATATATATACATGTATATATATATATGCCTCAAAGAAAAAGGAATGAAATATTTCCTTAAGGCTGTTCAAATGTTTTATTTATAGAAGCCCATCATTTACACATTTTACATAAATCCATAAAACTTGAATCTGGATATCCGTATCCACATCCGCAGAACATCCACACAATTTCTTACATCCGCAACTGCATCCGCATTTCACTGTAAACAGATATTTGTATATGCATCCGTTTCCTCAAAATAAGTAAGACATCCTCATACACATCCGCATCCGTGGATATCAAATTTTCACATCTGATACATCTCTACCGTGCGTGGTAGCACAAGAACATAGGGTTACACATAAAGTCTAGGAGCTAGACCTCAAAACTCTCAACAAATGAATGAAAGACCTATTAATTAGCTCCCCTAAAGGATTAACAGAAGTACATCTGGATTTATATCTGCAATTATCTCATGCGTTGCAGACAAATGTATGCTTAATATGATTGGTATTTTATTTTCATACAGTACCTTGACATATTACTTTATTTAAATTTAAATAATTTTTGAAACTTAAAATCGCCCATTATTATTAAAAGAAATATTAATCGTTAAATGTCTTTGATGATAATATATTTATATATTGTATATCACTGTATAATTTCCTTTAATATTATATAAAATTGTTTTAACAAAAACGTTATTATAACGGAAAATTTTGTTATTCATCGACACCATGCCCAGCACTTCTAGGGCAGGGTAGGTACCATGCCCAGCCCTTCTAGGGCAGGGTAGGTACCATGCCCAGCCCTTCTAGGGCAGGGTAGGTACCATGCCCAGCCCTTCTAGGGCAGGGTAGGTACCATGGCCAGCCCTTCTAGGGCAGGGTAGGTACCATGTCCAGCCCTTCTAGGGTAGGGTAGGTACCATGGCCAGCCCTTCTAGGGCAGGGTAGGTACCATGGCCAGCCCTTCTAGGGTAGGGTAGGTACCATGGCCAGCCCTTCTAGGGCAGGGTAGGTACCATGGCCAGCCCTTCTAGGGCAGGGTAGGTACCATGTCCAGCCCTTCTAGGGCAGGGTAGGTACCATGCCCAGCCCTTCTAGGGTAGGGTAGGTACCATGGCCAGCCCTTCTAGGGCAGGGTAGGTACCATGTCCAGCCCTTCTAGGGCAGGGTAGGTACCATGTCCAGCCCTTCTAGGGCAGGGTAGGTACCATGTCCAGCCCTTCTAGGGCAGGGTAGGTACCATGTCCAGCCCTTCTAGGGCAGGGTAGGTACCATGTCCAGCCCTTCTAGGGCAGGGTAGGTACCATGTCCAGCCCTTCTAGGGCAGGGTAGGTACCATGCCCAGCCCTTCTAGGGTAGGGTAGGTACCATGCCCAGCCCTTCTAGGGTAGGGTAGGTACCATGCCCAGCCCTTCTAGGGTAGGGTAGGTACCATGCCCAGGCCTTCTAGGGTAGGGTAGGTACCATGCCCAGCCCTTCTAGGGCAGGGTAGGTACCATGCCCAGCCCATCTAGGGCAGGGTAGGTACCATGCCCAGCCCTTCTAGGGCAGGGTAGGTACCATGCCCAGCCCTTCTAGGGCAGGGTAGGTACCATGCCCAGCCCTTCTAGGGCAGGGTAGGTACCATGCCCAGCCCTTCTAGGGTAGGGTAGGTACCATGCCCAGCCCTTCTAGGGCAGGGTAGGTACCATGCGCAGCCCTTCTAGGGCAGGGTAGGTACCATGCCCAGCCCTTCTAGGGTAGGGTAGGTACCATGCCCAGCCCTTCTAGGGTAGGGTAGGTACCATGTCCAGCCCTTCTAGGGCAGGGTAGGTACCATGGCCAGCCCTTCTAGGGCAGGGTAGGTACCATGCCCAGCCCTTCTAGGGCAGGGTAGGTACCATGGCCAGCCCTTCTAGGGTAGGGTAGGTACCATGGCCAGCCCTTCTAGGGCAGGGTAGGTACCATGGCCAGCCCTTCTAGGGCAGGGTAGGTACCATGCCCAGCCCTTCTAGGGCAGGGTAGGTACCATGCCCAGCCCTTCTAGGGTAGGGTAGGTACCATGGCCAGCCCTTCTAGGGCAGGGTAGGTACCATGGCCAGCCCTTCTAGGGCAGGGTAGGTACCATGGCCAGCCCTTCTAGGGCAGGGTAGGTACCATGCCCAGCCCTTCTAGGGTAGGGTAGGTACCATGTCCAGCCCTTCTAGGGCAGGGCAGGTACCATGGCCAGCCCTTCTAGGGCAAGGTAGATACCATGCCCAGCCCTTCTAGGGTAGGGTAGGTACCATGCCCGGCCCTTCTAGGGTAGGGTAGGTACCATGCCCAGCCCTTCTAGGGCAGGGTATGTACCATGCCCAGCCCTTCTAGGGTAGGGTAGGTAACATGCCCAGCCCTTCTAGGGCAGGGTAGGTACCATGCCCAGCCCTTCTAGGGTAGGGTAGGTACCATGGCCAGCCCTTCTAGGGCAGGGTAGGTACCATGGCCAGCCCTTCTAGGGCAGGGTAGGTACCATGCCCAGCCCTTCTAGGGTAGGGTAGGTACCATGCCCAGCCCTTCTAGGGTAGGGTAGGTACCATGCCCAGCCCTTCTAGGGCAGGGTAGGTACCATGCCCAGCCCTTCTAGGGTAGGGTAGGTACCATGGCCAGCCCTTCTAGGGCAGGGTAGGTACCATGCCCAGCCCTTCTAGGGTAGGGTAGGTACCATGCCCAGCCCTTCTAGGGTAGGGTAGGTACCATGCCCAGCCCTTCTAGGGTAGGGTAGGTACCGTGCCCAGCCCTTCTAGGGTAGGGTAGGTACCATGCCCAGCCCTTCTAGGGTAGGGTAGGTACCATGCCCAGCCCTTCTAGGGCAGGGTAGGTACCATGCCCAGCCCTTCTAGGGCAGGGTAGGTACCATGGCCAGCCCTTCTAGGGCAGGGTAGGTACCATGGCCAGCCCTTCTAGGGCAGGGTAGGTACCATGCCCAGCACTTCTAGGGCAGGGTAGGTACCATGGCCAGCCCTTCTAGGGCAGGGTAGGTACCATGCCCAGCCCTTCTAGGGCAGGGAAGGTACTATGGCCAGCCCTTCTAGGGCAGGGTAGGTACCATGCCCAGCCCTTCTAAGGCAGGGTAGGTACCATGCCCAGCCCTTCTAGGGCAGGGTAGGTACCATGGCCAGCCCTTCTAAGGCAGGGTAGGTACCATGCCCAGCCCTTCTAGGGCAGGGTAGGTATCATGGCCAGCCCTTCTAGGGCAGGGTATGTACCATGCCCAGCCCTTCTAGGGCAGGGTAGGTACCATGCCCAGCCCTTCTAGGGTAGGGTAGGTACCATGCCCAGCCCTTCTAGGGCAGGGTAGGTATCATGCCCAGCCCTTCTAGGGCAGGGTAGGTACCATGCCCAGCCCTTCTAGGGCAGGGTAGGTACCATGCCCAGCCCTTCTAGGGTAGGGTAGGTACCATGCCCAGCCCTTCTAGGGCAGGGTAGATACCATGCCCAGCCCTTCTAGGGTAGGGTAGGTATCATGCCCAACCCTTCTAGGGCAGGGTAGGTACCATGCCCAGCCCTTCTAGGGTAGGGTAGGTACCATGCCCAGCCCTTCTAGGGCAGGGTAGGTACCATGTCCAGCCCTTCTAGGGTAGGGTAGGTACCATGCCCAGCCCTTCTAGGGTAGGGTAGGTACCATGCCCAGCCCTTCTAGGGCAGGGTAGGTACCATGCCCAGCCCTTCTAGGCCAGGGTAGGTACCATGCCCAGCCCTTCTAGGGTAGGGTAGGTACCATGCCCAGCCCTTCTAGGGCAGGGTAGGTACCATGCCCAGCCCTTCTAGGGCAGGGTAGGTACCATGGCCAGCCCTTCTAGGGCAGGGTAGGTACCATGGCCAGCCCTTCTAGGGCAGGGTAGGTACCATGCCCAGCACTTCTAGGGCAGGGTAGGTACCATGGCCAGCCCTTCTAGGGCAGGGTAGGTACCATGCCCAGCCCTTCTAGGGCAGGGAAGCTACCATGGCCAGCCCTTCTAGGGCAGGGTAGGTACCATGCCCAGCCCTTCTAGGGCAGGGTAGGTACCATGCCCAGCCCTTCTAGGGCAGGGTAGGTACCATGGCCAGCCCTTCTAGGGCAGGGTAGGTACCATGCCCAGCCCTTCTAGGGCAGGGTAGGTATCATGGCCAGCCCTTCTAGGGCAGGGTATGTACCATGCCCAGCCCTTCTAGGGCAGGGTAGGTACCATGCCCAGCCCTTCTAGGGTAGGGTAGGTACCATGCCCAGCCCTTCTAGGGCAGGGTAGGTACCATGCCCAGCCCTTCTAGGGCAGGGTAGGTACCATGCCCAGCCCTTCTAGGGCAGGGTAGGTACCATGCCCAGCCCTTCTAGGGTAGGGTAGGTACCATGCCCAGCCCTTCTAGGGCAGGGTAGGTACCATGCCCAGCCCTTCTAGGGTAGGGTAGGTATCATGGCCAGCCCTTCTAGGGCAGGGTAGGTACCATGCCCAGCCCTTCTAGGGTAGGGTAGGTACCATGCCCAGCCCTTCTAGGGCAGGGTAGGTACCATGTCCAGCCCTTCTAGGGTAGGGTAGGTACCATGCCCAGCCCTTCTAGGGTAGGGTAGGTACCATGCCCAGCCCTTCTAGGGCAGGGTAGGTACCATGCCCAGCCCTTCTAGGGTAGGGTAGGTACCATGCCCAGCCCTTCTAGGGTAGGGTAGGTATCATGCCCAGCCCTTTTAGGGCAGGGTAGGTACCATGCCCAGCCCTTCTAGGGTAGGGTAGGTACCATGCCCAGCCCTTCTAGGGCAGGGTAGGTACCATGTCCAGCCCTTCTAGGGTAGAGTAGGTACCATGCCCAGCCCTTCTAGGGTAGGGTAGGTACCATGCCCAGCCCTTCTAGGGCAGGGTAGGTACCATGCCCAGCCCTTCTAGGGTAGGGTAGGTACCTTGACAATTCCCCTAATGCTTGATGGGAGGCTGTTGAACAGTTTTGGGCCCCGGACACTTATGGTGTTTTCTCTTAGTGTACCAATGGCGCCCCTACTTTTTATTGGCGGCATTTTGCATCTCCTGCCCAGTCTTTTACTTTCGTAGGGAGTGATTTCTGTGTGCAGATTTGGGTAGGGTATCATGCCCAGCCCTTCCAGGGCAGGGTAGGTACCATGCCCAGCCCTTCTGGGGTAGGGTAGGTACCATGCCCAGCCCTTCTAGGGCAGGGTAGGTGCCATGCCCAGCCCTTCTAGGGTAGGGTAGGTGCCTGAGCCCGAGCTTGCAGCTCACAAGACTGTCATACCCATTAGGTCCCTTGGGGCGGGGATGGCAGACCAGAGAGGCCTAGCTTGTGGCTAGGCCTGGGGACAGTTGGTCCCAAAGATGAGGAGGTACTTGTGCCTCCTCCCATGGGAGACTTAGGTCTCAGACACTCCCTAAAGAGGGAGCCAAGGCCGGGCCACCACTTGGACAAGGCCGGGCCACCACTTGGACAAGGCCGGGCCACCACTTGGACAAGGCCGGGCCACCACTTGGACAAGGCCCGGGCCACCACTTGGACAAGGCCCGGGCCACCACTTGGACAAGGCCCGGGCCACCACTTGGACAAGGCCGGGCCACCACTTGGACAAGGCCGGGCCACCACTTGGACAAGGCCCGGGCCACCACTTGGACAAGGCCCGGGCCACCACTTGGACAAGGCCGGGCCACCACTTGGACAAGGCCGGGCCACCACTTGGACAAGGCCGGGCCACCACTTGGACAAGGCCCGGGCCACCACTTGGACAAGGCCGGGCCACCACTTGGACAAGGCCCGGGCCACCACTTGGACAAGGCCCGGGCCACCACTTGGACAAGGCCCGGGCCACCACTTGGACAAGGCCCGGGCCATCACTTGGACAAGGGGCCACCACTTGGACAACGCCCGGGCCACCACTTGGACAAGGCCCGGGCACACCACTTGGACAAGGCCCGGGCCACCACTTGGACAAGGCCCGGGCCACCACTTGGACAAGGCCCGGGCCACCACTTGGACAAGGCCCGGGCCACCACTTGGACAAGGACCGGGCCACCACTTGGACAAGGCCCGGGCCACCACTTGGACAAGGCCCGGGCCACCACTTGGACAAGGCCCGGGCCACCACTTGGACAAGACCACTTGGACAAGGCCCGGGCCACCACTTGGACAAGGCCAGGGCCACCACTTGGACAAGGCCCGGGCCACCACTTGGACAAGGCCACCACTTGGACACGGCCCGGGCCACCACTTGGACAAGGCCCGGGCCACCACTTGGACAAGGCCCGGGCCACCACTTGGACAAGGCCCGGGCCACCACTTGGACAAGGCCCGGGCCACCACTTGGACAAGGCCCGGGCCACCACTTGGACAAGGCCCGGGCCACCACTTGGACAAGGCCCGGGCCACCACTTGGACAAGGCCGGGCCACCACTTGGACAAGGCCCGGGCCACCACTTGGACAAGGCCCGGGCCACCACTTGGACAAGGCCCGGGCCACCACTTGGACAAGGCCCGGGCCACCACTTGGACAAGGCCCGGGCCACCACTTGGACAAGGCCCGGGCCACCACTTGGACAAGGCCCGGGCCACCACTTGGACAAGGCCCGGGCCACCACTTGGACAAGGCCCGGGCCACCACTTGGACAAGGCCCGGGCCACCACTTGGACAAGGCCCGGGCCACCACTTGGACAAGGCCCGGGCCACCAATTGGACAAGGCCCGGGCCACCACTTGGACAAGGCCCGGGCCACCACTTGGACAAGGCCCGGGCGACCACTTGGACAAGGCCCGGGCCACCACTTGGACAAGGCCCGGGCCAAGGCCACTTGGACAAGGCCCGGGCCTCCACTTGGACAAGGCCCGGGCCACCACTTGGACAAGGCCCGGGCCACCACTTGGACAAGGCCCGGGCCACCACTTGGACAAGGCCCGGGCCACCACTTGGACAAGGCCCGGGCCACCACTTGGACAAGGCCCGGGCCACCACTTGGACAAGGCCCGGGCCACCACTTGGACAAGGCCGGGCCACCACTTGGACAAGGCCCGGGCCACCACTTGGACAAGGCCGGGCCACCACTTGGACAAGGCCCGGGCCACCACTTGGACAAGGCCGGGCCACCACTTGGACAAGGCCCGGGCCACCACTTGGACAAGGCCCGGGCCACCACTTGGACAAGGCCCGGGCCACCACTTGGACAAGGCCCGGGCCACCACTTGGACAAGGCCCGGGCCACCACTTGGACAAGGCCCGGGCCACCACTTGGACAAGGCCGGGCCACCACTTGGACAAGGCCCGGGCCACCACTTGGGCCACCACTTGGACAAGGCCCGGGCCACCACTTGGACAAGGCCGGGCCACCACTTGGACAAGGCCCGGGCCACCACTTGGACAAGGCCCGGGCCACCACTTGGACAAGGCCCGGGCCACCACTTGGACAAGGCCCGGGCCACCACTTGTACAAGGCCCGGGCCACCACTTGGACAAGGCCCGGGCCACCACTTGGACAAGGCCCGGGCCACCACTTGGACAAGGCCCGGGCCACCACTTGGACAAGGCCCGGGCCACCACTTGGACAAGGCCCGGGCCACCACTTGGACAAGGCCCCGGGCCACCACTTGGACAAGGCCCGGGCCACCACTTGGACAAGGCCCGGGCCACCACTTGGACAAGGCCCGGGCCACCACTTGGACAAGGCCCGGGCCACCACTTGGACAAGGCCCGGGCCACCACTTGGACAAGGCCCGGGCCACCACTTGGACAAGGCCCTGGCCACCACTTGGACAAGGCCCGGGCCACCACTTGGACAAGGCCCGGGCCACCACTTGGACAAGGCCCGGGCCACCACTTGGACAAGGCCGGGCCACCACTTGGACAAGGCCCGGGCCACCACTTGGACAAGGCCGGGCCACCACTTGGACAAGGCCCGGGCCACCACTTGGACAAGGCCCGGGCCACCACTTGGACAAGGCCCGGGCCACCACTTGGACAAGGCCCGGGCCACCACTTGGACAAGGCCCGGGCCACCACTTGGACAAGGCCCGGGCCACCACTTGGACAAGGCCCGGGCCACCACTTGGACAAGGCCCGGGCCACCACTTGGACAAGGCCGGGCCACCACTTGGACAAGGCCCGGGCCACCACTTGGACAAGGCCCGGGCCACCACTTGGACAAGGCCGGGCCACCACTTGGACAAGGCCCGGGCCACCACTTGGACAAGGCCCGGGCCACCACTTGGACAAGGCCCCACTTGGACAAGGCCACCACTTGGACAAGGCCCGGGCCACCACTTGGACAAGGCCCGGGCCACCACTTGGGCAAGGCCACCACTTGGACAAGGCCCGAGCCACCACTTGGACAAGGCCGGGCCACCACTTGGACAAGGCCCGGGCCACCACTTGGACAAGGCCTGGGTCACCACTTGGACAAGGCCCGGGCCACCACTTGGACAAGGCCCGGGCCACCACTTGGACAAGGCCCGGGCCACCACTTGGACAAGGCCCGGGCCACCACTTGGACAAGGCCGGGCCACCACTTGGACAAGGCCCGGGCCACCACTTGGACAAGGCCCGGGCCACCACTTGGACAAGGCCCGGGCCACCACTTGGACAAGGCCCGGGCCACCACTTGGACAAGGCCCGGGCCACCACTTGGACAAGGCCCGGGCCACCACTTGGACAAGGCCCGGGCCACCACTTGGACAAGGCCCGGGCCACCACTTGGACAAGGCCCGGGCCACCACTTGGACAAGGCCCGGGCCACCACTTGGACAAGGCCCGGGCCACCACTTGGACAAGGCCCGGGCCACCACTTGGACAAGGCCCGGGCCACCACTTGGACAAGGCCCGGGCCACCACTTGGACAAGGCCCGGGCCACCACTTGGACAAGGCCGGGCCACCACTTGGACAAGGCCGGGCCACCACTTGGACAAGGCCCGGGCCACCACTTGGACAAGGCCGGGCCACCACTTGGACAAGGCCCGGGCCACCACTTGGACAAGGCCCGGGCCACCACTTGGACAAGGCCCGGGCCACCACTTGGACAAGGCCCGGGCCACCACTTGGACAAGGCCCGGGCCACCACTTGGACAAGGCCCGGGCCACCACTTGGACAAGGCCCGGGCCACCACTTGGACAAGGCCCGGGCCACCACTTGGACAAGGCCCGGGCCACCACTTGGACAAGGCCCGGGCCACCACTTGGACAAGGCCCCACCACTTGGGCCACCACTTGGACAAGGCCCGGGCCACCACTTGGACAAGGCCGGGCCACCACTTGGACAAGGCCCGGGCCACCACTTGGACAAGGCTGGGCCACCACTTGGACAAGGCCCGGGCCACCACTTGGACAAGGCCGGGCCACCACTTGGACAAGGCCCGGGCCACCACTTGGACAAGGCCCGGGCCACCACTTGGACAAGGCCCGGGCCACCACTTGGACAAGGCCCGGGCCGCCACTTGGACAAGGCCCGGGCCACCACTTGGACAAGGCCCGGGCCACCACTTGGACAAGGCCCGGGCCACCACTTGGACAAGGCCGGGCCACCACTTGGACCAGGGCCACCACTTGGACAAGGCCCGGGCCACCACTTGGACAAGGCCCGGGCCACCACTTGGACAAGGCCCGGGCCACCACTTGGACAAGGGCCACCACTTGGACAAGGCCCGGGCCACCACTTGGACAAGGCCCGGGCCACCACTTGGACAAGGCCCGGGCCACCACTTGGCCACCACTTGGACAAGGCTGGGCCACCACTTGGACAAGGCCCGGGCCACCACTTGGACAAGGCCCGGGTTACCACTTGGACAAGGCCGGGCCACCACTTGGACAAGGCCCGGGCCACCACTTGGACAAGGCCACCACTTGGACACGGCCCGGGCCACCACTTGGACAAGGCCCGGGCCACCACTTGGACAAGGCCCGGGCCACCACTTGGACAAGGCCCGGGCCACCACTTGGACAAGGCCCGGGCCACCACTTGGACAAGGCCCGGGCCACCACTTGGACAAGGCCCGGGCCACCACTTGGACAAGGCCCGGGCCACAACTTGGACAAGGCCCGGGCCACCACTTGGACAAGGCCCGGGCCACCATTTGGACAAGGCCCGGGCCACCACTAGGACAAGGCCCGGTCCACCACTTGGACAAGGCCCGGGCCACCACTTGGACAAGGCCCGGGCCACCACTTGGACAAGGCCCGGGCCACCACTTGGACAAGGCCCGGGCCACCACTTTGACAAGGCCCGGGCCACCACTTGGACAAGGCCCGGGCCACCACTTGGACAAGGCCCGGGCCACCACTTGGACAAGGCCCAGGCCACCACTTGAACAAGGCCCAGGCCACCACTTGGACAAGGCCCGGGCCACCACATGGACAAGGCCCGGGCCACCACTTGGACAAGGCCCGGGACACCACTTGGACAAGGCCCGGGCCACCACTTGGACAAGGCCCGGGCCACCACTTGGACAAGGCCCGGGCCACCACTTGGACAAGGCCCGGGCCACCACTTGGACAAGGCCCGTACCACCACTTGGACAAGGCCCGGGCCACCACTTGGACAAGGCCCGGGCCACCACTTGGACAAGGCCCGGGCCACCACTTGGACAAGGCCCGGGCCACCACTTGGACAAGGCCCGGGCCACCACTTGGACAAGGCCCGGGCCACCACTTGGACAAGGCCCGGGCCACCACTTGGACAAGGCCCGGGCCACCACTTGGACAAGGCCCGGGCCACCACTTGGACAAGGCCCGGGCCACCACTTGGACAAGGCCGGGCCACCACTTGGACAAGGCCCGGGCCACCACTTGGACAAGGCCCGGGCCACCACTTGGACAAGGCCCGGGCCACCACTTGGACAAGGCCCGGGCCACCACTTGGACAAGGCCGGGCCACCACTTGGACAAGGCCCGGGCCACCACTTGGACAAGGCCCGGGCCACCACTTGGACAAGGCCCGGGCCACCACTTGGACAAGGCCCGGGCCACCACTTGGACAAGGCCCGGGCCACCACTTGGACAAGGCCCGGGCCACCACTTGGACAAGGCCCCACCACTTGGACAAGGCCACCACTTGGACAAGGCCCGGGCCACCACTTGGACAAGGCCCGGGCCACCACTTGGACAAGGCCCGGGCCACCACTTGGACAAGGCCCGGGCCACCACTTGGACAAGGCCCGGGCCACCACTTGGACAAGGCCCGGGCCACCACTTGGACAAGGCCCGGGCCACCACTTGGACAAGGCCCGGGCCACCACTTGGACAAGGCCCGGGCCACCACTTGGACAAGGCCCGGGCCACCACTTGGACAAGGCCCGGGCCACCACTTGGACAAGGCCCGGGCCACCACTTGGACAAGGCCCGGCCCACCACTTGGACAAGGCCCGGGCCACCACTTGGACAAGGCCCGGGCCACCACTTGGTCAAGGCCCGGGCCACCACTTGGACAAGGCCCGGGCCACCACCTGGCCAAGGCCTGGGCCACCACCTGGACAAGGCCCGGGCCACCACTTGGACAAGGCCCGGGCCACCACTTGGACAAGGCCCGGGCCACCACTTGGACAAGGCCCGGGCCACCACTTGGACAAGGCCCGGGCCACCACATGGACAAGGCCCGGGCCACCACTTGGACAAGGCCCCGGCCACCACTTGGAGTTCCACACAGGTGTTGAGGGTTCCACACAGGTGTTGAGGGTTCCACACAGGTGTTGAGGGTTCCACACAGGTGTTGAGGGTTCCACACAGGTGTTGAGGGATCCACACAGGTGTTGAGGGTTCCACACAGGTGTTGAGGGTTCCACACAGGTGTTGAGGGTTCCACACAGGTGTTGAGGGTTCCACACAGGTGTTGAGGGTTCCACACAGGTGTTGAGGGTTCCACACAGGTGTTGAGGGTTCCACACAGGTGTTGAGGGTTCCACACAGGTGTTGAGGGTTCCACACAGGTGTTGAGGGTTCCACACAGGTGTTGAGGGTTCCACACAGGTGTTGAGGGTTCCACACAGGTGTTGAGGGTTCCACACAGGTGTTGAGGGTTCCACACAGGTGTTGAGGGTTCCACACAGGTGTTGAGGGTTCCACACAGGTGTTGAGGGTTCCACACAGGTGTTGAGGGTTCCACACAGGTGTTGAGGGTTCCACACAGGTGTTGAGGGATCCACACAGGTGTTGAGGGTTCCACACAGGTGTTGAGGGTTCCACACAGGTGTTGAGGGTTCCACACAGGTGTTGAGGGTTCCACACAGGTGTTGAGGGTTCCACACAGGTGTTGAGGATTCCACACATGTGTTGAGGGTTCCACACAGGTGTTGAGGGTCCCATACAAGTGTTGAGGGTTCCACACAGGTGTTGAGGGTCCCATACTAGTGTTGAGGGTTCCACACAGGTGTTGAGGGTCCCATACAAGTGTTGAGGGTTCCACACAGGTGTTGAGGGTCCCATACAAGTGTTGAGGGTTCCACACAGGTGTTGAGGGTTCCACACAGGTGTTGCATGTGTATATTGTGCCTATATCTGTTATATTTTGTCTGAGACTACACACCTGTTTGTATTCACTTGTTTATGATTCTAGATGTCGATTTTCAGCTCCTGACCGGATTTACTGCCTCCTAGCCTCGTGGGTTCTATTATAACTATCCATAAGAGTATGTCGACCGGATTTACTGCCTCCTAGCCTCGTGGGTTCTATTATAACTATCCATAAGAGTATGTCGACCGGATTTACTGCCTCCTAGCCTCGTGGGTTCTATTATAACTATCCATAAGAGTATGTCGACCGGATTTACTGCCTCCTAGCCTCGTGGGTTCTATTATAACTATCCATAAGAGTATGTCGACCGGATTTACTGCCTCCTAGCCTCGTGGGTTCTATTATAACTATCCATAAGAGTATGTCTTGGAGCTCTCCTCCTCTGCTTCTTTCAGGTCATTATACTTACAGACCAGCCTGAGACTGAAGGAATACTTCCTGACGTCCCTGTGGCTCATCTGTGTCTTTATCTTCTAATTCTGGTATCGTGTACCCATATCTCGCCTCTCGAGCAGTCTGTCTCTGTCCACCCCATCATGTCTTCTGATTCTTCTGGGTTTTTTTTATACTGTCACGTTCAATTCCTGAAGCCAGTCCAACGACTGTCCCTTAGTTTTTGGACTAGTCTCTTTGCATATTTATTCACTTTCCTCGGAGCTGCACTATTTACACGTTCCCATTCTGACATTTCTTTCCTGGCAATCACTTATTGTCTCCTTCCCACTGTAGTGTATTCCCTGTTATTCCTGCTTATGCCTTAAGTTTTTGCCCCAGTCTCTTCTGCGGTCCAATACCAAATGGCTTCTTGCGGCCCATAGATACACGATTCACTGATTCCTGTTTATCCTGCCTCACTTCTGTTGCATAACAAAAAGGCACAATTCTGTGACTGAAGCAATACACAAATAACCAGTACATAAGAGAAGGGAGCTTACGACGACGTTTCGGTCCGACTTGGAACATTTACAGAGTCACACTAAGGGAAAAGAGAGAAGGAGGCAGTATATATAAGCCAGCAGACAGAGATGGGACGAGAGAGGTAACAGGAAAGGAAGTAGAAAAGTAGTGGCAGAGTTAGTAGCAGAAGTGGAGTCAGTCACTTCTGTAACTCTGTCATAAAACTCCGATAGGTCTATGAGACAAGATATGACATCTCTAAAACGTTAGTGGTTGTTTTTGAAACCAGCTTTCTCCAAGTGCCCCACCACTGTCCTGATATCTCATCAACTACCTTATACAACATGCATGTCACTGTCTGTAGTCTAATGCCTCCTGTCTGTCTCCTTTCCTAGATATTGGAACTACACTGACTATCATCCTCTCGCAAAATCCATTTGATACTTAGCAATGTCCTATTGCACGATGTATCAAGCGCACTCAAAAAAACTTTCACCTCTACCCCTGTTGCGTATATGGTATCCAGTACCTGTTAGTGTATATGGTATCCAGTACCTGTTAGTGTATATGGTATCCAGTACCTGTTAGTGTATATGGTATCCAGTACCTGTTAGTGTATATGGTATCCAGTACCTGTTAGTGTATATGGTATCCAGTACCTGTTAGTGTATATGGTATCCAGTACCTGTTAGTGTATATGGTATCCAGTACCTGTTAGTGTATATGGTATCCAGTACCTGTTAGTGTATATGGTATCCAGTACCTGTTAGTGTACTCTTCCTGGCTCTCTGGTATTACCAGTGTTTCCACTGACAAGACTTCTTTTAATCATTTGTTCAATTCCTCACACATTTCCTCCTTCAGTATTATTATAAGGTCTTTTATTGTAATTTTCTTCTGATAACTATGAAGCACTTTCTGTTCAGAACTGACTTTTGCTGTTATGTCATTGTTAGATTGTTACCCATCAGTAAATTGTGTGTAGTTACTAGTTGTCCAAGACACTTGTCGATAGACACTTGACGTGGTGTGTGTGTTTTTTTTTGTATATATATATATATATATATATATATATATATATATATATATATATATATATATATATATATGTATATATGTACATATATATATATATATATATATATATATATATATATATATATATATATATATATATATATATATATATATATATGTGTGTGTGTGTGTGTGTGTGTGTGTGTGTGTGTGTGTGTGTGTGTGTGTGTGTGTGCGCCCGCGCAAGCGTATAGTATTGTCGAGTGATGATCGTTCTTCTTAATTGGAGTGTATATTAGTTAGTGTGATTTATTTAAGATCTCTGGAGTGCACGAGGGTCGTTAAGACTTGATACAACCATCAAGAACGTATTTATTACCAAAACACTGATTAGAGTAATTTCTTTCTTTGTATATACACTCATATTTACACAATTCTTAGTATCGATACACTGAATTGTACGAAGTTAGAAGCCTGGGTAGATCTATCACTCACTATGATAACATGAACATAAATAAGCAAGATTACAAATTGATTTATAACGTGAACAGATTGATTGATGTTGTAGTAGCCAGGATCAGTCTGAGTTACAACTTGTGACAATTTGCCAGACACACTGATGATGATCAGATTCAATACAAAGTATATAATCAACCTCTTGGTCACTTTTCTTAACACTATGTACTTAAGTGTCCACTTATTGAGGATTATACAGATAGTATAATAACCTGTGATATGTCAAGGTGTCATTTTAATGAAAAAAAGGATTCCTGACATATTAAGCAAATATCCTAAATTTGCTTGCAACAGATAAGACAATTGTTGACATAAATTCTACACATGAGCAGCTCTTGGGTATCTTTAATGAGGAAACGTTTCGCCACACAGTGGCTTCATCAGTCCATACAAAGGACAACGGTGAAGAACAGGAGAAGTTTGAGATAATCAGTCCCTCAGCCTTGAGTCGATGTGGTCAGTTCATCAATTTTGAAAAGAATACAGCATATGTGCGAAGAAGTAGCTTATATACTGTAGGCAGGGACTGATTATCTCAAACTCGTCCTGTTCTTCACCGTTTTCCTTTGTATGGACTGATGAAGCCACTGTGTGGCGAAACGTTTCCTCATTAAAGATACCCAATTGTATTGCATATATATTGCATATATATATATATATATATATATATATATATATATATATATATATATATATATATATATATATATATATATATATATATATATATATATATATATATATATATATATATATATATATATTTATATATTATATATATATATATATATATATATATATATATATATATATATATATATATATATATATATATATATATGTATATATATATATATATATATATATATATATATATATATATATATATATATATATATATATATATATATATATATATATATATATATGCAAAACAACCTCTATGAAAGAGTAGTGAAATTCCAAGCGCTTTCGTGACTACTCACATTATCAAAGAACTATGGAAGTAATACATCAAAGGAAGGCATATGAAGGGTCTAGACCACACCTCACAGTCACATCCCACAACAAAGAAACACCTGACACGCCACGATACCCGACTCATAAGAAAAGAGGAACACTGCAGTAGGTCCACTGGCCCAGTTAGACAGTACCTCACGACATCCCATTAACAAAATATTCTAACCAAGATTTAAGATTTATTATCTGTCCAATGTATTATTAAATTCTTCCCAAATTTAATTAATTATAAATGAATCTAATTTATATAAACCAAAGGAAATATTCATACTATTTTCAAAACTGCTTTTTATGAAACAAGATTCAATTATATTTCTGTCGACCATGGACTTGCTTTATACAACTTTCTCAACTTTTTGGAAAACAATTGGATGGTTAAAATCTCTCACATGAATAAATAGATCATTGGAATCTTGTCCAGTTCTAATGCTATATTTATATTGTTTTAATCTAAGTTCGAGACTTTTACCAGTTTGACCGTAATAAACTTTATCGCAAAATTTACAAGGAATCTCATAGACACATCCGTCAGCATTTTGGGGGGAATTCTTTATCAAAAGTTTTCCCAAGAAATATGTAGGCGAGACAGGCAGAGATCTTGCAGTCCGCCTGAATGAGCATCGAAATGCCTCTAACAGAGACGATGTAAGGTACGCCTGTGTCCTCCACAGAGACTCCACAGGGCATTTGATGAACTGGAATGAGGCACAACTGGTTCTCACCGAACCAGATCTCAGACGCCGACGGTGCCTAGAAGCCTCACTAATCGCCGTCACCGACACTATAGAACGTAACACTGGAAACTACAAAATTTCAAAAACATTGGCATACATGATTCTTAAGCACCACCAACCCAACAACACAGGAGTCACATGATTTCATCGTCTACCCGTCCTCATCTCAACATGACATTCTTCAGGTCACCGTGCGTCACTCACATCTCACTCTCCTCATATATATATATAATGCCTTTCTACCTCTGTATGTTAGAAGTGATCAAGGTCCCAGGACCGAAACGTTTTCTAATAAATATGTCATAGTGTTTGCTTACGTGTCTTTCTAAACCAGTTTTCTTACTCTATCAAGATTTTTAAATACAACTTTGATATTAAAAGTCTTAAGAAGAGAAGGCATATCAACCAAGTTTTCATGGTAAGGGAGAACCAACATATTTTTAGTTGAATAAGGTTGGTTGTCCCTTTTTGGGTTGTAAAAAGTATTTCTAGCAGTTTTAAATGATTTATCAATTACATTTCTTGGGTATTTCAGATCATTAGCTATTTCATAAATTTTGGATATTTCTTCATCTATGAACTCTGGACTACAAATACGCAAAGCTTTAAAAACATTGATGAGAAAACAGACAGTTTAACTCAATCTAGATGTGAAGAATAATAACGTAAATAGGAACAGTTATTTGTAGGTTTTCTGTAAATTTTAAATTTGAATTCATTATTACTCTTAATAATTAAAACATCTAGAAAAGGCAATGAGTTATTTTCCTCAAACTCAACAGTAAAGTTTATAGAATGGGCTAAGCTATTTAATTTAACAAGGAAATGGTGTATATCTACATTCTTGGGCATAAGACATAAGATTCCTTGTAAAATTTGCGATAAAGTTTATTACGGTCAAACTGGTAAGTCTCGAACTTAGATTAAAACAATATAAATATAGCATTAGAACTGGATAAGATTCCAATGCTCTATTTATTCATGTGAGAGATTTTAACCATCCAATTGATTTTCAAAAGGTTGAAAAAGTTGTATCAAGCAAGTCCATGGTTGACAGAAATATAATTGAATCTTGTTTCATAAAAAGCAGTTTTGAAAATAATATGAATATTTCCTTTGGTTTATATAAATTAGATTCATTTATAATTAATAAAATTTGGGAAGAGTTTAATAATACATTGGACAAATAATAAATCTTAATTCTTGGGTAGAATATTTTGTTAATGGGATGTGGTGATGACCTGTCTAGTTGGACCAGTGGACCTACTGCAGTGTTCCTCTTTTCTTATGAGTCGGGTATCGTCGCGTGTCAGGTGTTTCTTTGTTGTGGGATGTGACTGTGAGGTGTGGTCTAGACCCTTTATATGCCTTCCTTTGTTGTATTACTTTTATAGCTCCTTGATAATGTGAGTAGTCACGAAAGCGCTTGGAAATTCTCTACTCTATCATAGTGGTTGTTTTGCATATTTTAAAATCACCTGTTTACTGTGATCTAATTGTATTTATATATATATATATATATATATATATATATATATATATATATATATATATATATATATATATATATATATATATATATATATATATATATATATATATATATATATATATATATATAAGTATATATATACATTTATATACATATATACATATATATATACGTATATATATATATTTATATATATATATATACATATATATATATATATATATATATATATACATATATATATCCAAAACAACCACTGTGAAAGAATAGAGAAATTCCAAGCGCTTTCGTGACTACTCACATTATCAAGGAACTATAGTTCCTTGATAATGTGAGTAGTCACGAAAGCGCTTGGAATTTCTCTATTCTTTCAGAGTGGTTGTTTTGCATATATATATATATATATATATATATATATATATATATATATATATATATATATTATATATATATATATATTTATATTTTTATATATATGTAAATATATATATATAAATAAATATATAAATATATATTCGTACAAATATATAAATGTATATATATATATATAAATATATATATAAATAAATATATATAAATAAATATAAATGTATATATCTATAAATTTATATATATATATATAAATATATATATTTATATATACATATATATATATATATATATATATATATATATATATATATATATATATATATTTAACGAGTAGGCCGTCTCCCACCGAGGCAGGGTGACCCAAAAAAGAAAGAAAATCCCCAAAAAGAAAATACTTTCATCATCATTCAACACTTTCATCTCACTCACACTTAATCACTGTTTTTGCAGAGGTGCTCAGAACACAACAGTTTAGAAGTATATACCTATAAAGATACACAAAAATATCCCTCCAAACTGCTAATATCCCGAACCCCTCCTTTAGAGTGCAGGCATTGTGCTTCCCAATTCCAGGACTCAAGTCCAGCTATATAAAAATAACCGGTTCCCTGAATCCCTTCACTAAATATTACCCTGCTCACACTCCAACAGATCGTCAGGTCCCAAATACCATTCGTCTCCATTCACTCCTATCTAACACGCACGCTTGCTGGAAGTCCAAGCCCCTCGCCCACAAAACCTCCTTTACCCCCTCCCTCCAACCTTTTCGAAGACGATCCCTACCCCGCTTTCCTTTCCCTACAGATTTAAATGCTCTCCATGTCATTCTACTTTGATCCATTCTCTCTATATGACCAAACCACCTCAGCAACCCCTCTTCAGCCCTCTGACTAATACTTTTATTAACTCCACACCTTCTCCTAATTTCCACACTTCGAATTTTCTGCATAATATTTACACCACACATTGCCCTTAGACAGGACATCTCCATTGCCTCCAGCTGCCTCCTCGCTGCTGCATTCACAACCCAAGCTTCACACCCATATAAGAGTGTTGGTACTACTATACTTTCATACATTCCCTTCTTTGCCTCCATAGATAACGTTTTTTGTCTCCACATATACCTCAATGCGCCACTCACCTTTTTCCCTCATCAATTCTATGATTAACCTCATTCTTCATAAATCCATCCGCCGACGCGTCAACTCTCAAGTATCTGAAAACATTCACTTCTTCCATACTCTTGCTCCCCAATTTGATATTCAATTTTTCTTTATCTAAATCATTTGATACCCTCATCACTTTACTCTTTTCTATGTTCACTTTCAACTTTCTACCTTTACACACACTCCCAAACTCATCCACTAACCTTTGCAATTTTTCTTCAGAATCTCCCATGAGCACAGTATCATCAGCAAAAAGCAACTGTGTCAATTCCCATTTTGTATTTGATTCCCCATATATATATATATATATATATATATATATATATATATATATATATATATATATATATATATATATATAAATATATATATATATATATATATATATATATATATATATATATATATATATATATATATATATATATATATATATATATATATATATATATATATATATATATATATATATGTCCACATATATATAGGTATATATATATATATATATTTAATGTCCACATACTCTCTAGGTATATATGAACTACTTTATCTCTCAGGACAGGTTAAGAGATATACATTGTGTAGAAAATATTTACCTCTGTGATGGTTAAAGTTTACATTCCAAATTTATACTTCATCTTCTTATTATTTAATGCGAATATTGTATTTTGAAATTATTGAATATATATATATAAAATATTTCGCATACAGTAATTATTCAATTACTTTTTTTGTTTTTATTCGAGTTAAGAATAGGAATTAATTTATATTTCATTTTTTCTGGTTAATTCACTTGTTTTGTTGTTGTGTTTCCCACGAAGTGAAATATTTTCCCAGAGACTGACGGCGGCTTGTCATTGGTCGCCAGATTCCGTCCCGGCTTCTGATTGGTTGACCCGCCATCGACCAGGCGCTCCAGTGCCAATCAGAAGCGTTTATTCTCTCAGGGCGGAGCCAGTTGCAAGCAAAGTTTCCTGTGAATGCTGGATCACCCACAGCCTGGTAGTACTCTGGATCAATGTTGCCCGCCAATGAGAAAGCCGCAAACGGGAAAGTCAGCAATTTCGGTTGGCTGGAAGCTAATGACGTCAGAGTCGAAGAAGCTGCTAGCACGAGAAGCGTCGCTGGATGCCTGCGAGGCGGGCGGGTCAGGTGGGACTGTCATCCCTGGATGGTATAAGGGAGATGAAGAGCCGGGAACCAATATGTCTGCTGTCAGGGCCACTCGGCACTACAATCAGGGCTCGCTCTCTCATTGGTGGGCTCGCCGACCCTCCAGCACCCTCGGCGAGTGCACAAGTCGGGCGAGAAATAGATTCGACGGTATACATCAGCGCCATTAAGAGCACTGTCAATTCCAGCAGACAGGGGGACCCCCGTGGCCCAGTCAGAATTTCAATTTTTACCCCGTGAGCGTCAGTCCTTCGTGACAGAGGACAAAAAGTGGAGGTTGAGAGGCATTATGGCGGAGGCATTGGTGGGCCCAGCTGCAGCAGTACCTCGCCAGGGCGGATGTGGTCAGGTGGCACCTCCGTACGCTGAGTTCTTCACCTCGCTGCCCCAGAGCCACACCCCCCCGGCACAGTATCCCTATACCCACCAGCAGCCGGGGCGGGTAGAGGTGGGTAGCAGCAGTAACAACAACACCAACACCAACGTAACCTCTTGCCTGAGCCAGCTGGGGCAGGTGGTAAATCAGGTCAATACCCCGACCTCCCTACAGCTGGGTGACTACAGCGGTGCCTTCACAGCTGGTGTGACGCCCCAGGTGGCAGCAGGTGGCGCAGTGAGCACCAGCAGCACCAGCAGCACCTGCAGCAGTAGCATCAGCAGGCAGGCAAGCATGCAGCAGCAGCAGCAGCAGGCAGCCTACTGTGAGGACGAGGAGCTGCCTTCCTGTGCCTTCGCTCATCCCCACTTGCACGGCCTGCCCTTCCTCGTGCATGGTAAGTCTTGAACCTACACGACCTGCCTCTCCTCGTGCATGGTAAGTCTTGAACCTGCACGACCTGCCCTTCCTCGTGCATGGTAAGTCTTGAACCTACACGACCTGCCTCTCCTCGTGCATGGTAAGTCTTGAACCTGCACGACCTGCCCTTCCTCGTGCATGGTAAGTCTAGAACCTGCACGACCTGCCTCTCCTCGTGCATGGTAAGTCTAGAACCTGCACGACCTGCCCTTCCTCGTGCATGGTAAGTCTAGAACCTGCACGACCTGCCTCTCCTCGTGCATGGTAAGTCTAGAACCTGCACGACCTGCCCTTCCTCGTGCATGGTAAGTCTTGAACCTACACGACCTGCCTCTCCTCGTGCATGGTAAGTCTTGAACCTGCACGACCTGCCCTTCCTCGTGCATGGTAAGTCTTGAACCTACACGACCTGCCTCTCCTCGTGCATGGTAAGTCTTGAACCTGCACGACCTGCCCTTCCTCGTGCATGGTAAGTCTTGAACCTACACGACCTGCCTCTCCTCGTGCATGGTAAGTCTTGAACCTGCACGACCTGCCCTTCCTCGTGCATGGTAAGTCTAGAACCTGCACGACCTGCCCTTCCTCGTGCATGGTAAGTCTAGAACCTGCACGACCTGCCTCTCCTCGTGCATGGTAAGTCTAGAACCTGCACGACCTGCCCTTCCTCGTGCATGGTGAATCTTGAACCTGCACGACCTGCCCTTCCTCGTGCATGGAGAATCTTGAACCTACACGACCTGCCTCTCCTCGTGCACGATGAGTCTTGAACCTGCACGGCCTGCCCTTCCTCGTGCATGGTGAGTCTTGAACCTGCACGACCTGCCATTCATCGTGCACGGTGAGTCTTGAACCTGCACGGCCTGCCCTTCCTCGTGCATGGTGAGTCTTGAACCTGCACGATCTATACTTCCTCGTGCACGGTGAGTCTTGAACCTGCACGGCCTGCCCTTCCTCGTGCATGGTGAGTCTTGAACCTGCACGACCTGCCATTCATCGTGCACGGTGAGTCTTGAACCTGCACGGCCTGCCCTTCCTCGTGCATGGTGAGTCTTGAACCTGCACGACCTGTCATTCATCGTGCACGGTGAGTCTTGAACCTGCACGATCTATACTTCCTCGTGCACGGTGAGTCTTGAACCTGCACGACCTGCCATTCATCGTGCACGGTGAGTCTTGAACCTGCACGGCCTGCCCTTCCTCGTGCATGGTGAGTCTTGAACCTGCACGACCTGTCATTCATCGTGCACGGTGAGTCTTGAACCTGCACGATCTATACTTCCTCGTGCACGGTGAGTCTTGAACCTGCACGGCCTGCCCTTCCTCGTGCATGGTGAGTCTTGAACCTGCACGACCTGCCATTCATCGTGCACGGTGAGTCTTGAACCTGTACGGCCTGCCCTTCCTCGTGCATGGTGAGTCTTGAACCTGCACGACCTGTCATTCATCGTGCACGGTGAGTCTTGAACCTGCACGATCTATACTTCCTCGTGCACGGTGAGTCTTGAACTTGCACGACCTGTCACGAACCAGTTTCACTGGGGTAATGTTCTTACGAAGTCAACAGCGTCGATTTTTTAACTCTACTAAAACTAGTTTCTTGTACTGAGCGAAACGTCATTTGGTAGTAAGATACTCGTATCCAGGTGTTGTTAGGCTGAGTCAGGTGTTAGGCTGAGTCAGGTGTTAGGATGAGTCAGGTGTTGTTAGGCTGATACAAATGTTGGTAGGATGAGTCAGGTGTTGTTAGACTGAGTCAGGTGTTAGGCTGAGTCAATTGTTGTTAGGCTGAGTAAGGTGTTAGGTTGATTCATGTGTTGTTAGGCTGAGTCTATTGTTGGGCTGATTCAGGCGTTGTTAGGATGAGTCAGATATTGTTAGGCTGAGTCAATTGTTAGGCTGATTCAGGTGTTGTTATGATGAGTCAGGTGTTAGGCTGAGTCAGGTGTTGTTAGGCTGAGTCAGGTGTTAGGCTGAGTCAAGTGTTAGGCTGAGTCAGGTGCTTGGCTGATTCAGATGTTGTTAGGATGAGTTAGATATTGTTAGGTTGTGTATTGTGTCAGGTGCTGTTAGGCCGAGTCAGGTGTTGTTAGGATGAGTCAGATTTTGTTAGGCTGAGTCATATGTTGTTAGATTATGCTAAGTTTTGTTTGGGCAAGTTAGGTTAGATTGGGTTTGGTTTGGAAACCTAAGAACATAAAATTAACCACAACCAAGCATATTATTATTATTATTATTATTATTATTATTATTATTATTATTATTATTATTATTATTATTATTATTATTATTATTATTATTATTATTATTATTATTATTATTATTATTATTATTATTATTATCATCATCATCATCATTATTATTATTATTATTATTATTATTATTATCATTATTATTATTATTATTATTATTATTATTATTGATATCATTATTAAAATTATTATTATTTAAATTCATGGGAGGTACGAAATCTGTAGAGATCATACTGCAATAAAGTCCTTTATATACCTTAATTTACACAACATCGTGCAATATTGAGATTCTTTAAGAACAAGACAGACGTGAGGAACAATGTACGTGGCAGACGTGAGGAACAATGTACCGAGTAGACGTGAGGAACAATGTACGTAGCAAACGTTAGGAACAATGTACGTAGCAGACGTGAGGAACAATGTACGTAGTAGACGTGAGGAATAATGTACGTAGCAGACGTGAGGAGCAATGTACGTAACAGACGTGAGGAACAATATACGTAGCAGACATGAGAAACAATGTAACAATGCATGTAGCAAACGTGAAGAACAATGTACGTAGTAGACGTGAGGAACAATGTACGTAGCAGATGTGAGAAACACTGTAGCAATGTACGTAGCAGACGTGAGAAACAATATATCAGTGGAAGTATTAGACGTGAGAAACACTGCAACAATGAATGTAACATACGTGAGGAACAATGTACGTAGCAGACGTGAAAAACATTGGAAGAATAGTGCAGAGGGAGTGACGTCACTTGTTCAGATGTCAGTTACTTAGTATATGTACATTGTACAACCACTTGATCTTATGTGCACTTCAAGATATTTATTGAACAGACTTCTACATACATCCAGTACCATCACAGTTGTTCAGCTGCTGCTGGAGCGTGGACGGATCACTGTGTTGCTCTACTGGTCCATGCTGTACCGTAGCAGCAATGGTATATATTACAATAACGACAAATTGGTGAATGAAATACATATGTAGCACCTGGCTATCTTTATTCTGAAGAGGTTTCGCCAACCAGTGATTGTATTGATTCAATACAGATTTTTGTGGGGGGGGGGAGAGGCCAGAGGTGAGCAGACAAGTTGAAGAAGGTTTTTCTCTTCAGCAAGATTCCGTGGTGTTGTGTCTGACAAGTATGGCAGCAGTAATGGTATGCAGTGCACATATGTGTGTTATGTTTACCTGGAGTTTACCTGGAGAGAGTTCCGGGGGTCAACGCCCCCGCGGCCCGGTCTGTGACCAGGCCTCCTCTCGTATATAAGACGTATATCTCTAGAACATTTTATTAGGAAACGTTTCACTCAGGGAAAGCTGTTTCAGTTCAATCATTTGATTGATAAAGATCAGGGTGAGCTAAACGTTCACTTATCCTGTCGCTGACACTGGCAATATTAAGTTCTTTCTTCATATTAAGCAACTTAATATGTATTGTAGAGGGAAGCTTAACTCTGAGGGATTCGTTTTACGTTAGTTCCAAGGACCGAAGAGGTGTTCCTTTAACAAATATTAACATGGGTGGAGCATTATAAGTTGAGGAACTAATATACATTATATACATTATTCTCATTATTTATACATTCTCACCATAGTTGGAATTGAAGCCAGAAAATATCTGATAGCATTTGTCTTATTTTTACATTTCTTATTTAATGTTTGGTGTGATAGATTTACTGAAGGATGCGTCTGCTCCAAGATATTTGTTAGATTTAACGTAGCTGATGAGCTTACATTGTAAGCCAATAAGTGACCCTGAGATTTAGATTTAGATTTTGCTGCCGATTCGGCTAGTTTATGGGGCACTATATATTAATCCTGATAACGGTAGCGCAAGATCATATGGATTCTCAAAAGACCTTGAAACTAGGCCCTAAAAGGGTTAACAGAAGTGCGTCTTGATCTGCATTTTATCTTCAATTTATGTTTTATCTGTTGTAAGCAAATTGAGGCTACTGGCTTAAAATATCTGTCTTCCTATTTTCATTAATAAGGTTCCTTGACATATCACATAGATTATTATATTGTTTATCTCTATATTCCTCAATAAGTGGACATCCAAGCACATAGTGAAGAGAGTGACCATACGGCTGACCACACACTTTAAACTTAGTTGACCCGTGGCTTGGTGGCAAAGTTCTTGCTTCACACGGTGAGTGTCCGGGTTCGTTTCCCAGCGAAGATTAAAACATTGGGCCTGTTTCCTTACACCGGTTGTCTATGTCACCTATCAGTAAAAAATGGGTACCTAGTTGTTAGTCGACTGGTGTGGGTCGCATCCTGGCACAAAATTGACTTAATTTGCCTGAAATGCTCTGCATAACAAGCGACTTTCTATATACGTAGTAGTATGTCACTGATGTCAGCTAGGACTGGATACCTTCTACATGTACTTGTAGAAATAAAGATATATTATAGTTTGATCATCATCCATGTGTCTGCCAAACTGCTAGAAGTCCTCTTAACCAAACCTAAGTCTGGCTATTTCATCATCAGTCAGTCTGTTCACATTGCAAGTTGTTCCGTAAATGTGCTTATCTACGTTCATGTTATCACAGTGAGTTGTAGATCTACTCAGGCTTTTAACTGTATTCCTATGATATTCAGATTTATTATTTACTTTCCTCTTAACATTATTCCTAAAGCTACAGACAAATATACCCAAGTTATATTCTACTTTTTTCTTCATGTTTCTTTCTCTGCCTAATTTATCATATTTATTGTGTAGAACTAATTCAGTGTGTGATGGAATCCATAAAATAATTACATTAATTCTTTTTTCTCTAATTTTTAATATCTGTACCTGGCTTCTTCAGTGAGCTTATTATTAGTGTCATTACGTGATTCACGTGGATTCAGTGATTCAAGTTTATTCTCTATAAGGGTTACAATGTGGGGTTTACAGGTTTTGGGTATTGTGTGGTTTACATGTTATAAAATACTAATTACAGAGGGGGCCACTAGGACACCTAGCATGGCTAGGCATTTCGGGCAGACTTAGATTAATTCTTAACATTAAATCCTTACAGATTATGGTACTAAGGCTAATTGACTACATTATAATTTGTGAGTTTAGCAATGTGAATGCTTTTGTTTTGGCACAATACAAAGTGTCTATATTGGAGTTTCATAGGCAAACTTATGACTAGTTAGGATTTATTATTTTAAGATTAAGATTAGTATTTCTGGGTTTATAGTCAGTGGGTGAGTGAGTGTAATTGTGAACCACCAGGTGGTTATCATGTAGTTAGTTGTCGGGGTGGATCAGGGAAATAAGATGTTTTTTAACTGTAGTTTTGAAAGTGATGAATGTGTCTGCAGTTCTAGAGTTTTCAGGTAGGGTGTTCCAGATTTTAGGTCCTTTGAAATACATTGAATTTTTGTAAAGGTTTAGTCGAACACGGGGAATGTCATAGAGATGTTTGTGTCTGGTGTTATGCCTGTGGATCCTGTCACAACTATCAAGAAAGCGTTTTAGGCCAAGGTTAATATTGGAATTTAAGGTCCTGTAGATATAGATTGCACAGTAGTAAGTGTGGATGTTCTGAACAGGGAGTAAGTTTAGATCTATGAAGAGTGGGGGGGGGGTGTTGCCAGGGATGGGATTTAGTGATTATTCATACTGCGGCTTTTTGTTGGGTTATTATTGGCTTTAGGCGTGTTGCTGCAGTTGAACCCCAAGCACAGATAGCATAGGTGAGGTATGGATGTATAAGTGAATGGTATAGTGTGAGAAGGGCAGTTTGCGGCACGTAGTATCGTATCTTGGAGAGGATCCCCACCGTTTTGGATACTTTTTTTGTTATGTGTTGGATATGGGTACTGAAATTTAGGTTGTTGTCGAGGTATAGGCCAAGAAATTTGCCCTCATTATGTCTGGCAATTAGAGTGTTGTCGATCTTAATGTTAAGTTGCGCAACACCTGCTCTGCTGCCAAACATAATATAGTAGGTTTTGCCAGTGTTAAGTGTAAGTTTATTGGCTGTCATCCAAGTCGATATTTTGAGCAGCTCCTTGTTAACAATGGTGTTGAGGGTGGCAAGATTAGGGTGGGAGATGACATAAGTCGTGTCGTCAGCAAAGAGAATGGGTTTCAGGTGTTGGAATATGTTTGGAAGATCATTGACGTAAATGAGGAAGAGCAGGGGTCCAAGGACACTTCCCTGCGGAACTCCAGTATCAAGTGGCCGTATTGATGAGGCTGTGTATTTAATGGTGACATACTGATGCCTATTAGAAAGGTAGGATTTAAAATATGCAAGCGCATGGCCTCTTATACCATAGTGGTCAAGTCTGTGGAGTAGGATGCTGTGGTCTACTGTGTCAAACGCTTTTCTTAGGTCAATAAAAATTCCTAGCGGATATTCCTTATTTTCCAATGCTGTGTAAAGCAGGTCTAGCATTTTTATAATTGCATCATCAGTGCTTTTATTTTTCCTGAATCCAAATTGGCAGGGGTTGAGTATGTTTTGTGACGTTATAAATGAATATATTCTCCTGTGCACGAGTTTCTCGAAGATTTTGGATAGCAATGGTAAGTTTGATATTGGCCTGTAGTTGTTTACATCTGTAGGGTCACCACCTTTGTGTATTGGTGTAACACAGAATCAGAAGTCAAGCTTAGTGGCATTAGTTATTAATGCCATTATGACGGTAAACAATTCAGTTTCCAATGCAGAAACACAGTTGTTATTTCTTATGCTTAATGAATCATGGTTCCTGTAATTCTTATCTTTGGAGGTGGCAACAAAAGTGGATGCAGCTCTGACAGTAGACTCCTGCTTAGCTACATCTCCCTGCACAGTTGCCACCGAGGTAGGCTGACCACCCCACGAAAGGAAACATTGAATATCATTCATTTGATAATTGTCTTGCCAAAGTGCTCAGAATCAAATATAACAGATCATATGAGCCTCCTATCAGAAACACATTATCAATATGAGATGAGAATGATGACTAAGTTAGAAACAACGATACAAACGTTCAGTGGAAAAAAAAAGGCAGTAAAATAAAAAATTGGATGAAATCAACAGTGTTGATTCTGTCTACCACAGTAATGGGATGGAGGTAGCCTCCATCCTCTTAAATGTACCTACATTGATGGTTCTGTTCTATTAAAGGGATGGAAGTTACCGCCTTCATGCTTTAAGTATATCTACACTGGCGGTTCTATCACAATAACGGGAAGGAAGTAGCCTCCTTCCAACCTTGAGCGCATCTACACTGACGGTTCTATCAGATTAATGAGATGAAGGAGATCTCCCTCCAACCTAACCTGTATTTGTTAGGAGTCTGTCTGCCTTGTCTTCACAGGATGAGCTAATTGTCTTTGCTGTCTCAGCAAGTCACGTAAAGAATAGATCAAGGAATATCTGTGATTCCTCCTTACTCGAGAGCTATTCATCAAAGCCTTCAACAACATATCTGGTCCTTAACTCTTCAAATGCATGCACTTACAAGCGATTTACAAAAAGTTATATAAGCCGCATTCACCAGTGAAGACAGCGTTGGTTTTCCGACGTTCTCCGTCATTTGTCAAAGTAGTCCGTTGAGGTAATCGGTGACTCCAAGAATTTTAAAGAACCAAGGAAAGGTTTATCAGAGAGTGTTGTTGTTCACTTATAGTGAGGGAATGAAAGAACTGGTCTTGTTATAGCTGAATAAGGAACACAAGAAAACAATTTTGATTATTACAGTCCCAAAACTCAGGTGTAGCGTGGGAAGCTCCCTGTCACTTGTCCTTCCGTGTCCATTTATATTTTCCCTCCCTTTATTTTATCTTTATATAAACCACTTTGAAAATGAAAATGGTATACAATACCGACAGGTTGGTAGGTAAGACACGTAGGCAACAGTTAGGCAACTTTATTCCGAAACGTTTCGCCTACACAGTAGGCTTCTTCAGTCGAATACAGAAAGTAGGCAGGAACAGTAGAGATGTGAAGACGATGTAATCAGTCCATCACCCTTGAAGTCGTAGAATTTGAGGTTGTCAGTCCCTCGGCCTGGAGAAGTTCAGTTCCATAGTCAGGAACTATCTCAGATAGTTCCTGACTATGGAACTGAACTTCTCCAGGCCGAGGGACTGACAACCTCAAATTCTACGACTTCAAGGGTGATGGACTGATTACATCGTCTTCACATCTCTACTGTTCCTGCCTACTTTCTGTATTCGACTGAAGAAGCCTACTGTGTAGGCGAAACGTTTCGGAATAAAGTTGCCTAACTGTTGCCTATGTGTCTTACCTACCAACCATAAACCACTTTAATGGAATTTGTCCAACACTAAGGTCCGTGGTTCAACCCCCGTTACGGGTGGAAACATTTGGGTGTGTTTCCTCAAGACACCTGCTGTAACTGTTCATCTAGCATTACTTAGGTACCTGGGTGTTAGTCGGCGGATGTGAGTCGCGTCCTGGGGCCAAAATTAATCTAAGTTTCCTGAAATGATTTATGTAACAAGGGGCTTTCTATATAGTATGTCGCTGATGTCAGCTACGTCTGTATATGTATCATATACTTGAAAAAATAAAGATTATTATTATTATTATTATTATTATTATTATTATTATTATTATTATTATTATTATTATTATTATTATTATTATTATTATTATTTTCTCGAGATTTTTCTTGATCTGAAAATAAGAGGAATCACCCGCAAACAGTAGTTGGGAGAAGCAGAGGTTCGTAGGAAGAAAATAACATTAATGACACAGTAGGATGGTACAAATCAATGTATGCTGGTTGTTTCCCAGTAAATTTTTCTGGATGCAGTGTTGTGCTGACGCTGCCTGGCCAGGTCAAGATGGAGGCTTCACGCCAAAATCAATAACTCGCGTCTTCTGCCAGCCAAAATGGCGGCCACTTGGAAGAATTGCAGTTCAGCGTCTTTGTTAAAGCCGCAGCCACTAGTCCGTTTCTTGGTATTTTTTCCCCTTTTTTTCCGCTTATTTTATTTACCAATAGATTGTTATTTTCATTAAATATCATATGCTTTGTTGGGTGAGTTTTCTCTCCAAATTGGTTTCTGAGGAAAAACCTGTCATGATGCTATCTATAAATGTTGCTATGACAACTGTTTTTTATATGGCCACTTTTGCTTCCTCCATTGTTAATATTAATATTATTACTGATGATAATCAGGATGAATAAGAGCACGAGAAAATATAGACCAAAGTTTTAGAGAAACATTACAGAGAATAACAAAGAAAATACAAATAAAAAAAAGTTTGAGGGTTAGATCATTGAGAGAAGTTTGCTACGAAATAGTGAGTGTAGAGCATCATAATAGTGAGTGTAGAGCATCATAATAGTGAGTGTAGAGCATCATAATAGTGAGTGTAGAGCATCATAATAGTGAGTGTAGAGCATCATAATAGTGAGTGTAGAGCATCATAATAGTGAGTGTAGAGTATCATAATAGTGAGTGTAGAGCATCATAACAGTGAGTGTAGAGCATCATAATAGTGAGTGTAGAGCATCATAATAGTGAGTGTAGAGCATCATAATAGTGAGTGTAAAGCATCATAATAGTGAGTGTAGAGCATCATAATAGTGAGTGTAGAGCATCATAATAGTGAGTGTAGAGCATCATAATAGTGAGTGTAGAGCATCATAATAGTGAGTGTAGAGCATCATAATAGTGAGTGTAGAGCATCATAATAGTGAGTGTAGAGCATCATAATAGTGAGTGTAGAGTATCATAATAGTGAGTGTAGAGCATCATAATAGTGGGTGTAGAGCATCATAATAGTGAGTGTAGAGCATCATAATAGTGAGTGTAGAGCATCATAATAGTGAGTGCAGAGCATCATAATAGTGGGTGTAGAGCATCATAATAGTGAGTGTAGAGCATTATAATAGTGAGTGTAGAGCATCATAATAGTGAGTGTAGAGCATCATAATAGTGAGTGTAGAGCATCATAATAGTGAGTGTAGAGCATCATAATAGTGAGTGTAGAGCATCATAATAGTGAGTGTAGAGCATCATAATAGTGAGTGTAGAGCATCATAATAGTGAGTGTAGAGCATCATAATAGTGAGTGTAGAGCATTATAATAGTGAGTGTAGAGCATTATAATAGTGAGTGTAGAGCATTATAATAGTGAGTGTAGAACATTATAATAGTGAGTGTAGAGCATCATAATAGTGAGTGTAGAGCATCATAATAGTGAGTGTAGAGCATCATAATAGTGAGTGTAGAGCATCATAATAGTGAGTGTAGAGCATCATAATAGTGAGTGTAGAGCATCATAATAGTGAGTGTAAAGCATCATAATAGTGAGTGTAGAGCATCATAATAGTGAGTGTAGAGCATCATAATAGTGAGTGTAGAGCATCATAATAGTGAGTGTAGAGCATCATAATAGTGAGTGTAGAGCATCATAATAGTGGGTGTAGAGCATCATAATAGTGAGTGTAGAGCATCATAATAGTGAGTGTAGAGCATCATAATAGTGAGTGTAGAGCATCATAATAGTGAGTGTAGAGCATCATAATAGTGAGTGTAGAGCATCATAATAGTGAGTGTAGAGCATCATAATAGTGAGTGTAGAGCATCATAATAGTGAGTGTAGAGCATCATAATAGTGAGTGTAGAGCATTATAATAGTGAGTGTAGAGCATTATAATAGTGAGTGTAGAGCATTATAATAGTGAGTGTAGAACATTATAATAGTGAGTGTAGAGCATCATAATAGTGAGTGTAGAGCATCATAATAGTGAGTGTAGAGCATCATAATAGTGAGTGTAGAGCATCATAATAGTGAGTGTAGAGCATCATAATAGTGAGTGTAGAGCATCATAATAGTGAGTGTAAAGCATCATAATAGTGAGTGTAGAGCATCATAATAGTGAGTGTAGAGCATCATAATAGTGAGTGTAGAGCATCATAATAGTGAGTGTAGAGCATCATAATAGTGAGTGTAGAGCATCATAATAGTGGGTGTAGAGCATCATAATAGTGAGTGTAGAGCATCATAATAGTGAGTGTAGAGCATCATAATAGTGAGTGTAGAGCATCATAATAGTGAGTGTAGAGCATCATAATAGTGAGTGTAAAGCATCATAATAGTGAGTGTAGAGCATCATAATAGTGAGTGTAGAGCATCATAATAGTGGGTGTAGAGCATCATAATAGTGAGTGTAGAGCATCATAATAGTGAGTGTAGAGCATCATAATAGTGAGTGTAGAGCATCATAATAGTGAGTGTAGAGCATCATAATAGTGAGTGTAGAGCATTATAATAGTGAGTGTAGAGCATTATAATAGTGAGTGTAGAGCATTATAATAGAGTTTCATTATACGAAACACATGTTCATGGTGATAAAGATGGAAATAAAAGAGTAGAGAGGATGGTGGCCAGAAGTGGTTTAGGTTATGTAAGTTGATGTAGCAACTTTAAGAGAGGACAAATAATGAGTGATGGGAGTGAAGCACACACTATGTCACTTAATCTTACAACGTAGCAGAGTACAGTATTACGGAGTTAATACCACAAATGTATGTACCCAGTGAAAGCAAACTGTATCCAAGGCTGGAAACATGTTACAAAATATGCAGGATTGTCTGCAATTACTTAACAGTTACAGTATTTTTTAAATCATACCCAGAGATAAGGATACTGCAATTGTAAAGATTGTGATATATGATTATAAGGTTACTGTGATTGTAAACGTACTGTTGCCTCTATATTGAAACAGCCATTGATAGAGTTGATATCGCTATCAGCATATCAGCTATTTGGGTTGCAATGTGGTGTGTTTATAATGGTATCTTCCCTCACTGCATCAGTGCCACTAACTAGTCAGCTCACCGCTCAGGGCAACATCCCATTAAGAGGCACCTAAGTTCCCCCGTCTTCTAATAACATGTTCATGTTTCCACCTTGTCTATAATTACTATCACATTTGCTTTGTCTGTTTCGTAAGGTGAAGTCCAGGATCTTTCCTTAATTCATGGAATAACTTAACAAATCTTTGAGGACAATTGTCCTATACAGGTCTGAGCTGTGCTCAGACCTGTGCCGAATAGATAAAATTTGAGATTTTGGCTTAAATAGCAACGCTGTTCTTGCCGAATAAGGCAAGCGAAAATTTGTGTATGTAATAGTTTCGCAAAAAATATTCTGAACCTAACGAGAAAAATATATGTCATTGTGATTATTTATTATTAAATTATTGTGAACTTATCTAAAATATATTTAGTTGGATTAGGCTAAATTAAATTGCGCTTTTTATAGAAAGTTAGGTAAGTTTTCTAAGGTTCTTTTGGTACAAAATTATTAATTTTTACATTACTATAAATGAAAAAAAAAATATTATAAAAGTATAAGAGAAATTTTTAGAAAGGACTTAATTTCAAATGAGTTCTTGCTAATTGATCAGTTTTACCTATCTGACACGACATATATATATATATATATATATATATATATATATATATATATATATATATATATATATATATATATATATATATATACATACAGTGAGAAATGTGTATATCTCTCTGCATATACAATGGGAGGCGGACATATGTCTTTGTGTCTACACTAAGAAATAGTTGAAATAAGATAACAAGAAACTAGTAATAACTGAACAGGAAAATTTGCCAAAGTGGTGGAGGTTAATTTTTGTGATGTTTTACGTCCTTGAGAAAATCTTTGAGAAATGTTAAATTTCGTAATGTCTTATGTCTTTAAAATACTGACTGAGAGATGATGCAATGTAATTATCCTTCACTGTAGTTAATTTATACTCTCTAAAATGTGTATTTCAGTGTATTTACACTGAGAGGTGTTTCTGTGCATATAGACAGAGGTTTGTATGTACACTACGAAGTGTGTATCATTCAGTGAATGTACACTGAGATCTGTGTATTTTTCAGGGAACGTACAGTGACAGGTATGTAGCTTTCACTGAATATACACTGACAGGCGTATATCAATTCAAATACACTGATAGGTATGCACATCTGAGTGCATATACACTGAGGTGTGAATCTCTCAGTGTGTATACACTGAGAGGTGGGTATATCTCATTACAAATACATTGAGAGATCTGTATCTATCAGTGCATGTATATACACTGAGAGGTACATATCTCTCAATGCATATACACTGAGAGGTGTGTATCTTTCAGTGTATATACACTGTGTTATTTGTGATAAAACCCGTAGCTTGCGTCACTATTATGGGCTATTGTAAGGCTGAATATGCTTTTAAATAAACGTAAGCATTCCTATGTCGTTAACACCTAACTACGTCAGATTATTATTTTTTTTTTTTGCACCTAAGCAAGAACAAGATGTGTTCTGGGGTAAACATAATGCTTTGAGTAAAAATATAAATAAAAAGTCATTATTCGGTATATGGGTTTTCACTATACATGTATTTTTAACGATGAACACAGTTGCTTAAGAATAAATATTTTCTAGAAGGTAATGTATTAAGAAGAGCAGACTCCACCCATTAGAATTTAACACACACACAAATCCAGCAACTAAAATCAATTTTAGTGTGTGGTGGGAAGCCAAATTATGGATGTCCCGTGCAGCAGCGCCTCAGGAAATAATTTACTGTTGAGAGTGTAGATCTGGAAACCCATTTTTTTCATATTCTCTCCAGGATATCGTATTATGAGTTCTGATATATGGTTTTGAAACCTATTACAATCTTATTAATTCCTGTTCAGTATAAATTCCTTTCATTCTCATTAAGTAGATTTAAATCACTTTTACGTGCTGTCCATTCTTCCAATTACCTATTACAAAATAGTAATATAATAAAAATAATAATAATAATAATAATAATAATAATAATAAAAATAATAATAATAATAATTCCTTTTATTTTTCTCCTTGTACTTCTTCTTCTTCTTCTCCTTCTTCTTCTTCTTCTTCTTCTTCTTCTTCTTCTTCTTCTTCTTCTTCTTCTTCTTATTATTATTATTATTATTATTATTATTATTATTATTATTATTATTATCATTATTTATTATTATTATTATTATTATTATTATTATTATTATTATTATTACTATTATTATTATTATTATTATTATTATTAGTATTATTATTATTATTATCATTATTTATTATTATTATTATTATTATTATTATTATTATTATTATTATTATTTATTATTATTATTATTATTATTATTATTATTATCATTATTATCATCATCATCATCTACCATATCATTCACTAACAAAGTATACTAGAGGGTATATCCACCAAGCAGCTCTGTGTATATACGCTGAGAGTTTTACATTATTTCTTGTTGAAAGGATTTAAGTATTGCTGACCTGTGGTGTACAGGTGATATGTAGCATTAATGACCCTCGTGTAGTCAATAGGTTTTGAAATTAACGAATCGACTAATAACCTAACTTGATGCTGTTGACGACCCTGTCTGACCTCTTGTAACCCGCAGGGGAGGAAGGGGAGGAGGAATACTACCCAACGGGGTCACCTTATCGGGTTCAACGACACGCAGCCAATATCAGGGAGAGGAAACGATAATACAAGTCTTGACTACCTTCCCGGTAGTATAATACAAGTCCTGACTACCTCCCCAGTAGTATAATACAAGTCCTGACTACCTCCCAGTTGTATAATACAAGTCCTGGCTACCTCCACAGCAGTATAATACACGTCCTGACTACCTCCCAAGTATTATAATACAAGTCCTGGCTACCTCCCCAGCAGTATAATACAAGTCCTGACTACCTCCCCAGCAGTATAATGCAAGTCCTGACTACCTCCCCACTAGTATAATACAAGTCCTGGCTACCTCCAAAGTAGTATAATACAAGCCCTGACTACCTCCCCAGTAGTATAATACAAGTCCTGGCTACCTCCCCAGTAGAATAATACAAGTCCTGGCTACCTTCCCAGCCGTATAATACAAGTCCTGACTACCTCCCCGGTGCTATAATACAAGTCCTGACTCCCTCCCCAGTAGTATAATACAAGTCCTGACTACCTCCCCAGTTATATAATACAAGTCCTGGCTATATCCCCAGCAGTATAATACAAGTCCTGACTACCTCCCCAGTAGCATAATACAAGTCCTGACTACCTCCCCAGTAGCATAATACAAGTCCTGGCTACCTCCCCAGCACTATAAAACAAGTCCTGACTACCTCCCCAATAGTATTATACAAGTCCTTGCTACCTCCCCTGTAGTATAATACAAGTCCTGACTACCTCCTCACCAGTATAATACAAGTCCTGGCTACCTCCCCAGTAGTATAATACAAGTCCTGGATACCTCCCCAGTAGTATAATACAAGTCCTGGCTACCTTCCCAGTAGTATAATACAAGTTATGGCTCTCTCCCCAGTAGTATAATACACGTCCTGGCTACCTCCCCAGCAGTATAATACAAGCCCTGGCTACCTCCCCAGTAGTATAATACAAGTCCTGGCTACCTCCCCAGTTATATAATACAAGTCCTGGCTACCTCCCCAGCAGTATAATACAAGTCCTGACTACCTCCCCAGCAGTATAATACAAGTCCTGACTACCTCCCCAGTAGTATAATACAAATTCTAGCTGCCTCCCCAGTAGTATAATACAAGTCCTTAATACCTCCCCAGCAGTATAATACAAGTCCTGACTACCTCCCCAGTAGTATAATACAAGTTATGGCTCCCTCCCCAGTAGTATAATACACGTCCTGGCTACCTCCCCAGCAGTATAATACAAGCCCTGGCTACCTCCCCAGTTGTATAATACAAGTCCTGGCTACCTCCCCAGCAGTATAATACAAGTCCTGACTAGCTACCCTGTAGTATAATACAAGTCCTGACTACCTCCCCAGTAGTATAATACAAGTCTTGGCTACCTCCTCAGTTGTATAATACAAGTCCTGACTACCTCCCCCCCAGCAGTATAATACAAGTCCTAGCTACTTTCCCAGCAGTATAATACAAGTCCTGACTACCTCCCCAGTAGTATAATACAAGTCCTGGCTACATCCCCAGTAGTATAATACAAGTCCTGGCTACCTCCCCAGTAGTATAATACAAGTCCTGGCTACCTCCCCAGCAGTATAATACAAGTTCTGACTACCTCCCCAGCAGTATAATACAAGTCCTGACTACCTCCCCAGTAGTATAATACAAGTCCTGGCTACCTCCCCAGTAGTATAATACAAGTCCTGGCTACCTCCCCAGTAGTATAATACAAGTTCTGGCTACCTCCCCAGCAGTATAATACAAGTCTTGACTACCTTCCCGGTAGTATAATACAAGTCCTGACTACCTCCCCAGTAGTATAATACAAGTCCTGACTACCTCCCAGTTGTATAATACAAGTCCTGGCTACCTCCACAGCAGTATAATACACGTCCTGACTACCTCCCCAGTATTATAATACAAGTCCTGGCTACCTCCCCAGCAGTATAATACAAGTCCTGACTACCTCCCCAGCAGTATAATGCAAGTCCTGACTACCTCCCCAGTAGTATAATACAAGTCCTGGCTACCTCCAAAGTAGTATAATACAAGTCCTGACTACCTCCCCAGCAGTATAATACAAGTCCTAGCTACCTCCTCATCAGTATAATACAAGTCCTGGCTACCTTCCCAGTAGCATAATACAAGTCCTTGCTACCTCCCCAGTAGTATAAAACAAGTCCTGGCTACCTCCCCAGTAGTATAATACAAGTCCTGACTACCTCCCCAGTTATATAATACAAGTCCTGGCTATATCCTTAGCAGTATAATACAACTCCTGACTACCTCCCCAGTAGTATAATACATGCCCTGACTACCTCCCCAGTAGTATAATACAAGTCCTGGCTACCTCCCCAGCAGTATAATACAAGTCCTCACTACCTCCCCAGTAGTATTATACAAGCCTTGACTACCTCCCCAGTAGTATAATACAAGTCCTGGCTACCTCCCCAGTAGAATAATACAAGTCCTGGCTACCTTCCCAGCCGTATAATACAAGTCCTGACTACCTCCCCAGTAGTATAATACAAGTCCTGACTCCCTCCCCAGTAGTATAATACAAGTCCTGACTACCTCCCCAGTTATATAATACAAGTCCTGGCTATAATGCAAGTCCTGACTACCTCCCCAGTAGTATAATACAAGTCCTGACTACCTCCCCAGTAGTATAATACAAGTCCTGACTACCTCCCCAGTAGTATAATACAAGTCCTGACTACCTCCCCAGTAGTATAATACAAGTTCTGACTACCTCCCCAGTACTCTAATACAAGTCCTGACTACCTCCCCAGTAGTATAATACAAGTTCTGACTACCTCACTCCCTCCCCAGTTATATAATACAAGTCCTGGCTACCTCCCCATTAGAATAATACAAGTCCTGACTACCCCCAGCAGTATAATGCAAGTCCTGGCTACCCCCAGCAGTATAATGCAAGTCCTGGCTACCCCCAGCAGTATAATACAAGTCCTGACTACCCCCCAGCAGTATAATACAAGTCCTGACTACTCCCCAGCAGTGTTAATACAAGTCCTGACTACCCACCAGCAGTATAATACAAGTCCTGACTACCTCCCCAGCAGTATAATACAAGTCCTGGCTACCTTCCCAGTAGTATAATACAAGTCCTTACTACCTCCCCAGTAGTATAATACAAGTCCTGGCTACCTCCCCAGTTATATAATACAAGTCCTGGCTACCTCCCAAGCAGTATAATACAAGTCCTGGCTACCTCCCCAGCAGTATAATACAAATCCTGACTACCTCCCCAATAGTATAATACAAGTTATGGCTACCTTCCCAGTAGTATAATACAAGTCCTGAATACCTCCCCAGCAGTATAATACAAGTCCTGACTACCTCCCCAGCAGTATAATACAAGTTATGGCTCCCTCCCCAGTAGTATAATACACGTCCTGGCTACCTACCCAGTAGTATAATACAAGTCCTGGCTACCTCCCCAGTTATATAATACAAGTCCTGGCTACCTCCCAAGCAGTATAATACAAGTCCTGGTTACCTCCCCAATAGTATAATACAAGTCCTGACTACCTCCCCAGTAGTATAATACAAATTCTGGCTGCCTCTCCAGTAGTATAATACAAGTCCTGAATACCTCCCCAGCAGTATAATACAAGTCCTGACTACCTCCCCAGTATTATAATACAAGTTATGGCTCCCTCCCAGTAGTATAAACACGTCCTGGCTACCTCCCCAGCAGTATAATACAAGTCCTGACTACCTCCCCAGCAGTATAATACAAGTCCTGACTACCTCCCCAGTAGTATAATACAAATTCTGGCTGCCTCCCCAGTAGTATAATACAAGTCCTGAATACCTCCCCAGCAGTATAATACAAGTCCTGACTACCTCCCCAGTAGTATAATACAAGTAAAGGCTCCCTCCCCAGTAGTATAATACACGTCCTGGCTACCTCCCCAGCAGTATAATACAGCCCTAACTACTTCCCCAGCAGTATAATACAAGTCCTGACTACCTCCCCAGCAGTGTAATACAAGTCTTGACTACCTCCCAGTTGTATAATACAAGTCCTGGCTACCTCCACAGCAGTATAATACACGTCCTGACTACCTCCCCAGTAGTATAATACAAGTCCTGCCTACCTCCCCAGCAGTATAATACAAGTCCTGACTACCTCCCCAGCAGTATAATGCAAGTCCTGACTACCTCCCCAGTAGTATAATACAAGTCCTGGCTACCTCCCCAGTAGTATAATACAAGTCCTGACTACCTCCCCAGTAGTATAATACAAGTCCTGACTACCTCCCCAGTAGTATAATACAAGTCCTGGATACCTCCCCAGAAGTATAATACAAGTCCTTGCTACCTCCCCAGTAGTATAATACAAGTCCTGGTTACCTCCCCAGTAGTATAATACAAGTCCTGACTACCTCCCCAGTTATATAATACAAGTCCTGGCTACCTCCCCAGTAGTATAATACAAGTCCTGACTACCTCCCCAGTAGTATAATACAAGTCCTGACTACCTCCCCAGTAGTATAATACATGCCCTGACTACCTCCCCAGTAGTATAATACAAGTCCTGGCTACCTCCCCAGCAGTATAATACAAGTCCTCACTACCTCCCCAGTAGTATTATACAAGCCTTGACTACCTCCCCAGTAGTATAATACAAGTCCTGGCTACCTCCCCAGTAGAATAATACAAGTCCTGGCTACCTCCCCAGCCTTATAATACAAGTCCTGACTACCTCCCCAGTAGTATAATACAAGTCCTGGCTCCCTCCCCAGTAGTATAATACAAGTCCTGACTACCTCCCCAGTAGTATAATGGAAGTCCTGGCTACCTCCCCAACAGCATAATACAAGTCCTGAATACCTCCCCAGTAGTATAATACAAGTCCTGGCTACCTCCCCAGTAGTATAATACAAGTCCTGAATACCTCCCCAGCAGTATAATACAAGCCCTGACTACCTCACCAGTAGTATAATGCAAGTCCTGGCTACTTCCCCAGCATTATAATACAAATCCTGACTACGTCCCCAGCAGTATAATACACGTCCTGACTACCTCACCAGGAGTATAATACAAGTCCTGGCTACCTTCCCAGCAGTATAATACAAATCCTGACAACCTCCCCAGTAGTATAATACAAGTCCTGGCTACCTCCCCAGGAGTATAACACAAGTGCTGACTACCTTCCCAGTAGTATAATACAAGTCCTGACTACCTCCCCAGCAGTATAATGCAAATCCTGGCTACCTCCCCAGCAGTATTATACAAGTCCTGACTACCTCTCCAGTAGTATAATACAAGTCCTGACTACCTCTCCAGTAGTATAATGCAAGTCGTGACTACCTCCCCAGTAGTATAATATAAGTTCTGCCTACCTCCCCAGTAGTATAATACAAGTCTTGACTACCTCCTCAGTAGTATAATACAAGTCCATACTACCTCCCCAGTAGTATAATACAAGTCAAGGCTACCTCCCCAGTTGTATAATACACGTTCTGACTATCTAACCAGCAGTATAATGTAAGCCTTGACTACCTTCCAAGCAGTATAATACACGTCCTGACTACCCCGTCTACAGTATAATACAAGTCCTGGCCTCCCCCAGCAGTATAATGCAAGTTCTGACTACCCCCAGCAATGTAATACACGTCCCGACTACCCTCCAGCAGTAAAATACAAGTCCTGACCTCCCCCAGCAGTATAATGCAAATTCTGACTACCCACAGCAGTATAATACAAGTCCTGGCTGCCTCCCCAGTAGTATAATACAAGTCCTGGCTACCTCCCCAGTAGTATAATACAAGTCCTGAATACCTCCCCAGCACTATAACACAAGTCCTGACTACCTCACCAGTAGTATAATACAAGTCCTGGCTACTTCCCCAGCATTATAATACAAATCCTGACTTCCTCCCCAGCAGTATAATACACGTCCTGACTACCTCCACAGTAGTATAATACAAGTCCTTGCTACCTTCCCAGCAGTATAATACAAATCCTGACTACCTCCCCAGTAGTATAATACAAGTCCTGGCTACCTCCCCAGCAGTATAATACAAGTCCTGACTACCTCCCCAGCAGTATAATACAAATCCTGACTACCTCCCCAGTAGTATAATACAAGTCCTGGCTACCTCCCCAGCACTATAAAACAAGTCCTGACTACCTCCCCGGTAGCATAATACAAGTCCTGACTACCTCCCCAGTAGTATAATACAAGTCCTAGCTACCTCCCCAGAAGTATAATACAAGTCCTGACTACCTCCCCAATAGTATAATACAAGTCCGTGCTACTTCCCCAGCAGTATAATACAAGTCTTGACTACCTCCCCAGTAGTATAATACAAGTCCTGGCTACCTCCCCAGCAGTATAATACAAGTCCTGGCTACCTCCCCAGTAGTATAATACAAGTCCTGACTACCTCCCCAGTAGTATAATACAAGTCTTGGCTCCCTCCCCAGTAGTATAATACAAGTCCTGGCTACCTCCCCAGCAGTATAATACAAGTCCTGACTGCCTCCCCAGTAGTATAATACAAGTCATGGCTACCTCCCCAGTAGTGTAATACAAGTCCTGGCTACCTCCCCAGCAGTATAATACAAGTCCTGACTACCTCCCCAGTAGTAAAACACAAGTCCTGGCTACCTCCCCTGTAGTATAATACAAGTCCTGACTACCTCCTCACCAGTATAATACAAGTCTTGACTACCTTCCCGGTAGTATAATACAAGTCCTGACTACCTCCCCAGTAGTATAATACAAGTCCTGACTACCTCCCAGTTGTATAATACAAGTCCTGGCTACCTCCACAGCAGTATAATACACGTCCTGACTACCTCCCAAGTATTATAATACAAGTCCTGGCTACCTCCCCAGCAGTATAATACAAGTCCTGACTACCTCCCCAGCAGTATAATGCAAGTCCTGACTACCTCCCCACTAGTATAATACAAGTCCTGGCTACCTCCAAAGTAGTATAATACAAGTCCTGACTACCTCCCCAGCAGTATAATACAAGTCCTAGCTACCTCCCCATCAGTATAATACAAGTCCTGGCTACCTTCCCAGTAGCATAATACAAGTCCTTGCTACCTCCCCAGTAGTATAATACAAGTCCTGCCTACCTCCCCAGTAGTATAATACAAGTCCTGACTACCTCCCCAGTTATATAATACAAGTCCTGGCTATATCCCCAGCAGTATAATACAACTCCTGACTACCTCCCCAGTAGTATAATACATGCCCTGACTACCTCCCCAGTAGTATAATACAAGTCCTGGCTACCTCCCCAGCAGTATAATACAAGTCCTCACTACCTCCCCAATAGTATTATACAAGCCTTGACTACCTCCCCAGTAGTATAATACAAGTCCTGGCTACCTCCCCAGTAGAATAATACAAGTCCTGGCTACCTTCCCAGCCGTATAATACAAGTCCTGAATACCTCCCCAGTAGTATAATACAAGTCCTGGCTCCCTCCCCAGTAGTATAATACAAGTCCTGACTACCTCCCCAGTAGTATAATGCAAGTCCTGGCTACCTCCCCAACAGCATAATACAAGTCATGAATACCTCCCCAGTAGTAAAACACAAGTCCTGGCTACCTCCCCAACAGCATAATACAAGTCCTGACTACCTCCCCAGTAGTAAAACACAAGTCCTGGCTACCTCCCCTGTAGTATAATACAAGTCCTGACTACCTCCTCACCAGTATAATACAAGTCCTGGCTACCTCCCCAGTAGTATAATACAAGTCCTGGATACCTCCCCAGTAGTATAATACAAGTCCTGGCTACCTTCCCAGTAGTATAATACAAGTTATGGCTCTCTCCCCAGTAGTATAATACACGTCCAGGCTACCTCCCCAGCAGTATAATACAAGCCCTGGCTACCTCCCCAGTAGTATAATACAAGTCCTGGCTACCTCCCCAGTTATATAATACAAGTCCTGGCTACCTCCCCAGCAGTATAATACAAGTCCTGACTACCTCCCCAGCAGTATAATACAAGTCCTGACTACCTCCCCAGTAGTATAATACAAATTCTAGCTGCCTCCCCAGTAGTATAATACAAGTCCTGACTACTCCCCAGCAGTATAATACAAGTCCTGACTACCCCCCCAGCAGTATAAACTCAGCCTTCGAGGAGCTCAGGACTCACGTACCGACCTTTCCCTACGAGAAGCGACTCAGTAAGATCGACACTCTCCGCCTGGCTATCGCCTACATCGCGCTCCTGAGAGAGCTGCTCACCTCTGAGCTCGACCCCGTCACCCACATCGAGAAGGGTCTTCGTGGGGAGCTCTCCTCTGACCAGTGCCACTTGTGGAACACCAGCGGTCAGTGCCATCAGTGACTGGTAGTTTTGGCTGGTGTAGTGCTAGTTAAGCTCTGTTTGTTGATCCAGTGACTGGTAGTTTGACTGGTGTGGTGTTAGTTAAATATTTTGTTGGACCAATGGCTTGTAGTTTGACTTTTTAGTGGTAGTTAAAGTTTTTGTTGGACTAGTGGCTAGCAATCTGACCGGGGTATTTCTACAGGGTAGTTAAATAATTTTTGCCACACCTGTTTGACTGTAGTAGCACTTCTTACTTTAGAAGTGCTCGTTAAATGACGTGTGTGTGCTTTCAGTAAATTGTACGTAGTTGTTAACAGTCGTGGGGATGTTTATTTGGGTTCATGACAGTATGTGGCTAACTTGAATCACTCTGTGGGGTGTATAATGTAGTCTTCCACATTGCACGTTTCTTACATCTTGCTGTGGAATGGCTAATATGGGTTATGTCTTGCTTGGATCCTGCTGTAGAAAGGTTAGTGTTCCTTACGACACTATGCATACTAGAAATTGTATCTGAAAAATGTATACAAGTAAGATACACACTCCCCAGACCAGTAAACTAAAACGCTTTATCTCCTCAGTAGATTTGACTGCTCGGCTCTCGTGGATCAATTGGGAAAACCTGGGAGTAAGTCCCAGTAGACGCTCCATCTTCTCCTCCATCTCGCTGACGTCAGACTCCATCAACAACTGATCCCAATGAGGGAGAAGACAGAAGCTGGAAGAAAGACGTCACACAGGAGAGAAACACATCAGTTGGGAGTGTACTCGAGAAACACCCATCAGTAGTTACGTAAGTTAAAAATACCTTAGTGACGCAATACAAGAGACATCTGTTATTGGAACTGTTATTGGCGTTATGCAGGTGAAACATGCCAGTTTGATACGTAATACAAAAGAAAGATGACAGTTTGAGGAGAAACACGCTTATTCGTAACATCATGCAGGAGTGTCACTTATGTCAATAATTAAAATACAGTACCAACTCAGGGAGAAGTTTAGACGCGGTGAAGGAGACAACACCCGTCTACGACACAACATGTAGTTAAGCAACACCTGCTAGTGGCATCTCACATAAAAAATAATGTTAAGAAATAAAACATATGCGAGGAGTCACGAGTGTAGAGAGACAGATACACAACACACTCTTCCCGTAAGATAAATTCTCTGTGTTGACTACAGGGAAACACAGCACTCACGCTTGTGTACTAAACTCTCATTTACCGTTGCAGAAAAGTTTCCCGAGATTGTCTTTGTTAATAATGAATTTTTTTTCTGAGAAAAGCAGGGTGGATTTATATCAAATTCATAAAGCAGAGATGAGTCATTTTCATAATTCATAATGTGGTATTATATCTCACTGTCTCACTAACACAACGTAACGTGGAGACGTGGCAGGAAAGTCTCGAGATTATATATATATATATGTCGTGCCGAATAGGTAAAACTTGCTTAAATAGCAATTCTCTTGCCGAATAAGGCAAACGAAAAATTTGTGTATGCAATAATTTCGCAAAAATCACTTTGAACCTAACGAAAAAAATATATTTCATTGTGTTTGTTAATTATTAAATTACTGTAAACTTATCTAAAATATATTTAGTTGGATTAGGCTAAATTAAATTGCGCTTGTTATAATAAGGTTAGGTAAGTTTTCTAAGGTTCTTTTAGTATAAAAATTATTAATTTTTACATTAGCATAAATGAAAAATATATATATAAATCTTTAAACGTATAACAAAATTTTAGAAAGGACTAAATTTTAAATGAGTTCTTGATAATTGACTAGTTTTACCTATTCGGCACAACATATATATGTGGAAATAGGGAAAGAAAGATAAAAAATTCCATGGAAGGCAAAGATGTATATGGAGTAAGAACATCATGACTGGTACTTCAACCATCATTATCTAAATATTTCCGTAGTAACTCTATCATCAGGTGTCCCACCAAAAAAAAAATAAATATTTATAAATATTTCCTTAGTAACTCTATCATCAGGTGTTCCACAAAAAAATAAACATTTATAAACACAGATCCTAAGATCACGAAATCTTAATTAATGCATACTGAAAGTTAAGTTACAACGTTAACAACAAAATATCTCATAACTGTTCATTGTTACACAGAGCAACTTTGCAATATACAGACCTATTATTCAGCGTCTCTGTTAGTTTAAAATATTATTCATGTCGGACTTCAGTCTTTTTATAGTTAACAAATGTATGTGGTAGTTGTAAAACTGTGTATAGTGTAAAACAAGTTATTAGATGAACCACAATACAGTGTCATATGTCAACACACTGTGAAGCCTCAAGGCTCACAGTAGACGTGAACTCCCTCACTGTGTCGATCTTAGACGGAGGAGCTGGATACAGTGGAGTGTCTGAACAGTGTTAGAGACAAACTTTCCTTGTGTAACATTGAACAGTGTTAGAGACAAGCCTTCCTTGTGTAACATTGAACAGTGTTAGAGACAAACCTTCCCTGTGTGGCATTGAACAGTGTTAGAGACAAACCTTCCCTGTGTGGCATTGAACAGTGTTAGAGACAAACCTTCCTTGTGTAACTTTGAACTGTGTTAGAGACAAACCTTCCCTGTGTGGCATTGAACAGTGTTAGAGACAAACCTTCCCTGTGTGGCATTGAACAGTGTTAGAGACAAACCTTCCTTGTGTAACTTTGAACTGTGTTAGAGACAAACCTTCCCTGTGTGGCATTGAACAGTGTTAGAGACAAACCTTCCCTGTGTGGCATTGAACAGTGTTAGAGACAAACCTTCCTTGTGTAACTTTGAACTGTGTTAGAGACAAACCTTCCCTGTGTGACATTGAACAGTTTTAGAGACAAACCTTCGTTGTGTAACATTGAACAGTGATAAAGACAAACCTTCCTTGTGTAACATTGAACAGTGTTAGAGACAAGCCTTCCTTGTGTGATATTGAACAGTGTTAGAGACAAACCTTCGTTGTGTGACACTGAACAGTGTTAGAGACAAGCCTTCCTTGTGTGACATTGAACAGTGTTAGAGACAAACCTTCGTTGTGTGACATTGAACAGTGTTAGAGACAAACCTTCGTTGTGTAACATTGAACAGTGTTAGAGACAAGCCTTCCTTGTGTGACATTGAACAGTGTTAGAGACAAGCCTTCCTTGTGTGACATTGAACAGTGTTAGAGACAAGCCTTCCTTGTGTGACATTGAACAGTGTTAGAGACAAACCTTCGTTGTGTGACATTGAACAGTGTTAGAGACAAACCTTCGTTGTGTAACATTGAACAGTGTTAGAAACAAACCTTCCCTGTGTGACGTTGAACAATGTTAGAAACAAACCTTCCTTGTGTAACATTGAAGTGTTAGAGACAAACCTTCCCTGTGTGACATTGAACAGTGTTAGAGACAAGCCTTCCTTGTGTGACATTGAACAGTGTTAGAGACAAACCTTCGTTGTGTGACATTGAACAGTGTTAGAGACAAACCTTCGTTGTGTGACATTGAACAGTGTTAGAGACAAACCTTCCTTGTGTAACATTGAACAGTGTTAGAGACAAACCTTCGTTGTGTAACATTGAACAGTGTTAGAGACAAACCTTCCTTGTGTAACATTGAACAGTGTTAGAGACAAACCTTCCTTGTGTAACATTGAACAGTGTTAGAGACAAACCTTCCTTGTGTAACATTGAACAGTGTTAGAGACAAACCTTCCTTGTGTGACATTGAACAGTGTTAGAGACAAACCTTCGTTGTGTGACATTGAACAGTGTTAGAGACAAACCTTCGTTGTGTAACATTGAACAGTGTTAGAGACAAACCTTCCTTGTGTGACACTGAGCAGTGTTAGAGACAAACCTTCGTTGTGTAACATTGAACAGTGTTAGAAACAAACCTTCCCTGTGTGACGTTGAACAATGTTAGAAACAAACCTTCCTTGTGTAACATTGAAGTGTTAGAGACAAACCTTCCCTGTGTGACATTGAACAGTGTTAGAGACAAGCCTTCCTTGTGTGACATTGAACAGTGTTAGAGACAAACCTGCGTTGTGTGACATTGAACAGTGTTAGAGACAAGCCTTCCTTGTGTGACATTGAACAGTGTTAGAGACAAACCTTCCTTGTGTGACATTGAACAGTGTTAGAGACAAACCTTCCTTGTGTGACATTGAACAGTGTTAGAGACAAACCTTCCTTGTGTGACACTGAACAGTGTTAGAGACAAACCTTCCTTGTGTGACACTGAACAGTGTTGGAGACAAACCTTCCCTATTTGACGTTGAACAGTGAGTAGACTTATTTTTTTTTACTTTATACCTATCTCTTAATGTACATAAATGTGATCCATCTCTAGTGCAACTATGGAGACTCATAGCCTCTGAGAAATAGAATAAATGGCTTCGAATATTTTACTTCTGACACACTGTCTTTTATAAATGCACACATATTTGTGCTTCATGTAATATTATACACGACGTTTAAGATTCACTGATGGTACAAAGATGTTAGATTATACAACAGGAAAGATTAAAAAGATATGTTTGTCAGTCAGTACATATAAAATATCTCATTCAGCTGCTAAGAGGTGGGATGCGCACCCAAGATACAAAGGGCATTACCCGTCTCTGAGACGCTGGAACAGGAAATTAGCTGCAAGGAAACAAACAATCATACTTTATAGAAGGGTATAGCAAGACATGAATTTTCTCCTTAACATATATTTGCATTGAATAATTATCAAAGTTCGGGCGAAAATTCCATCACCTTCCTCCAGGATTATTTCTGTAAGCATTTTCGACAACTTCAAATTTGAAACAAATAATAGAAATTAATTTTAAATCACCAAAAAGTTGAAAACAAACTAAACCAAATAGAAACCATGAAAAGTAGAAAAAAGCATGTTTACGTAAACAAGACACGATTACAGACCAATAACAAATAACAAAAATAACGAAGTTCAGGGGAAACCGCAGTAGTTTCAGGACAGACGAGTTACCTGCAGATTCATTTGTATAAATATTTCATCAAGGAATCATTCCCAGTTAACAGAAAATAGCTCTACTTATTAATCTCAATGCCAAAGATTAATTCTAGTCAAGTTGGTTAGTTTTTTGGGTATAAATGCCGTCTACAACACGAGGGTCATTGTATGTAACCTACTCACCACCATTAAAGAATACTTTAACATTTAAAACAGAGATTAAATTAAACTCTCAGCATATATAAATCGATATACATATCTCTCGGTGTATATAATTTTGTTGTTCTAGTCAAATAATTATAGGTGTAAATTAAGTATAATTCTTACATGTGATACTTAGAATTTATTTATGTAATGTATAGTTGTAAAGATTTATTTCTTATTGTTGTGTGTAATAAATAATATAAAATGTGTTTTTTTTTCTGATATCCGCATTCAAATACAGTTATATTTGCATATATATGTTGGCAGCAACCAGTCTCTTCCACATTGCTGCCTAAATCCTACCTCACCTTCATTGCTATGGCGTTGTCAAAATATTTTCCTTCAAGAAGGGGTGCAAGACTACTGATTTAAGGAACTAGAGCTACACTCCATTTCCTTGGATCAAGGCTAATTATCTAACATTCCCTAGGTACTGTATGACTCCTACGGATTCAGCGCTTTCCCTTGAATATTTAAATGTCAAAATATTTAATATTATATAGATGATTTGCACCATTTGTGCTAACCATTAAGGCAGCGAGAGGTTGGTTACTTCTTTTGCTTGTACAGTTTTTATTACACTGCTGCACCAACACTGATCACATCCCATGATGATGCTGTCTCTCCCATATATGTATCTTATCAAAAAGGGTGACCACCTGACTTGCTTATATTTCAAATCAGGCCAAAGGTGACTTAAACATCAGCATCAGATAACAAAAAAAAGTCACAAAACCGCGACTGGAATGATAGACAAATAACCCGAAAATAGAAGAGAGGACCGAAACATCGTCGTAAACTTCTCTCTTCTATGTGCGGGTTATCTGTGTATCAGCATCAGAATACTTAAATCTGAGAAGCCTACAAAAAAGTTAGTGATTGAGTTTACAGTACATTTGGTTATTGGTATAATTCAATTATGATACAAATACAGTTCGATACATTTGTATGCAAAACGTTTCTGGAAAAGTAATCCTAAATCTTGCATATTACTTAACTCTAGTCCTGGCATGTATTTTTTGGCAATGTGTTGGAGTACTCTGGGTAATTCATTTCAATTATAAGACGATTGTGATTCAAAGAAATGTGATAAGAGAAGGTTAACTATTTAAAAATAATCTTTGAATAACATTAAGTACAATAGGAAAGGTTGTAAATGATGTACTTGACAATTATACAAATAATGTACACAAATATCAGGTTAGTGAGGTACTCTTTATGGAGAGGTAGAATTAGTGATGCCAGTACGTTCAGTCAGTTAGCTGATACAACATTTAAGTTTAATTTAATAAAAGTTTTTAACAATATTTTTAAAGCTGGTAGTAGACAGGGAACTTTTAGCATATGCGGAGAGAGAGGATTCCATACTTTTAGGCCTTTTATATTTAGAGTTTCTAAAGTTCAGTCGTTATATTTAGAGTTTCTAGAGTTCAGTCGTTATATTTAGAGTTTCTAAAGTTCAGTCGTTATATTTAGAGTTTCTAAAGATCAGTCGTACACATCGTATATCCCAGAGATATTTGTTCCTTGTATTGTTTCTGTGTGTTGTGTTACAGCTCTCTGGGCTAGTGCTTGTACCTAGTGTTGCAGCTCTCTGGGCTAGTGCTTGTACCTAGTGTTGCAGCTCTCTGAGCTAGTGCTTGTACCTAGTGTTGCAGCTCTCTGGGCTAGTGCTTGTACCTAGTGTTGCAGCTCTCTGGGCTAGTGCTTGTACCTAGTGTTGCAGCTCTCTGGGCTAGTGCTTGTACCTAGTGTTGCAGCTCTCTAGGCTAGTGCTTGTACCTAGTGTTGCAGCTCTCTGAGCTAGTGCTTGTACCTAGTGTTGCAGCTCTCTGGGCTAGTGCTTGTACCTAGTGTTGCAGCTCTCTGGGCTAGTGCTTGTACCTAGTGTTGCAGCTCTCTAGGCTAGTGCTTGTACCTAGTGTTGCAGCTCTCTGGGCTAGTGCTTGTACCTAGTGTTGCAGCTCTCTGGGCTAGTGCTTGTACCTAGTGTTGCAGCTCTCTGGGCTAGTGCTTGTACCTAGTGTTGCAGCTCTCTGGGCTAGTGCTTGTACCTAGTGTTGCAGCTCTCTGAGCTAGTGCTTGTACCTAGTGTTGCAGCTCTCTGGGCTAGTGCTTGTACCTAGTGTTGCAGCTCTCTGGGCTAGTGCTTGTACCTAGTGTTGCAGCTCTCTGAGCTAGTGCTTGTACCTAGTGTTGCAGCTCTCTGGGCTAGTGCTTGTACCTAATGTTGCAACTCTCTGGGCTAGTGCTTGTACCTAGTGTCTTGTATACATACTGTGCACAGTAGTGTCAATATTGTGGATGTTAAGCAGATTTAAGCTTTTAAATAGGAGGCTGCGTGTTGCCTGATTACTGAGTGATTATTCTAAGAGCAGGTTTCTGCTGAGTACCAATTGGTTTAAGGTGATTTTCTGTTGCCGATTTCTTGCACAAATACCGGAAGTGGTGAAGTAATTAGGGAGTAACAGTGAGCAAGTACGCTTGAGGTACATAGTAACGTATTTTGTTTCTTTTAAGACTGCCCACTGTTCTGGATTTTCTCTTTGAAAAATTGTCTGCATGTGCGTGTTGATCTTTTTTTAGCTGCCGTCCAGGTGTATACCTAAGAATTTGTCCTCCTCCTGTCTGTCAATTACTGTATCATTTATTGGTATGTTCAAACGAATATTTTGAGATTTGTTCCCAGATATGATACAAAATGTCTTATTAACACTGAATATGAGTTTGCTAGTTCTTTCCATGATCGACATTAACTGTCTAGAGTTAAGTCGCAACTGGCTCTGAGATAATAAAAGTTGTCATACGCCTAAATTTTACAATTTATGTTAATAATAAATACATCTAGTTGGCAATATTTTTTATACATTTTGATTGTTGTAATTCACTACTCTTAAGGTCTGCGTAAAAGTTTTCTTAAATTTTAACTAATCGTTAGGAATGCAGTATTTAGATTTCTGACATTAATAAACAATACATTCAAATCCTGTTTAAATCTAAGGCTATGATTATTTTGCTTAAATCTTGAATTTAGTTTCTTTCAGTTTGTCCTACATAAATTAATCACATTTTGAGTAAGACACAACCATGAACATTCTCAGGGATATTCTCAGTCCATTCTGTCTGCTGAGAACAATTATGTACAACCTAGCTAACTCTGATTCTTTCTAGGTAGTTGACATAATTTATTTTATACTTGAAGTATTACGCTCACCATCTCTAGTGCAACCACTGCTGTGCTTGCCGGGTGGCTTGCTCAACCGGTCGTCTTGGGTGGCTCTTTCTCAAACTGGTCGTCCTCAGGTAGCCCCTGGTCGTCCTAAAGTAACTCCTGGTCGTCCTGACGTAACTCCTGAATAAATGTCAGGATATGGCTGACCACAGCCAGCCTCTGCCTAGCCTCTTAGTGTTTTTTTTTTTTTTTAAGTTTTTGTCCTGCTGCTGCTAAAACGAATATATTGTTTTAGCACTTTCAGTTTCGGTGGGCCTTTTGTTCCAATTATCTATAATTTTACCCCCAACCCAAAGAAAAAAATTATTGCCCATTTTATGTCGAAGTTTCATTCTTTTGTTTCGATGTGCAGACATTTTACACTCCAAATATTTATGTTCTAGTTAGTCAGATCATTTAAAATTTTAAAGGTTGGAGTCAGCGCTGTATGACCCTAACGGGTTTAACGCTTAGTTATGGTTATAATAATAAAGTTTGGAATGTGACATCCTAGCAGTCGTTGCTTGCTAAGGGAGAGCAGTTTTAGTTCTTCGAGTCTTGCATCATATACTGTTTCTTGCACTTGCTGCTCAAAGTCTTCAACTGCTTTGTTTCTTAGTTTCATTTCTTCATTCTCTCCAGTTTATCTTCGGCATTAGTATAATTTGGAAATAAAAGTGGGCAGTATATTAAAGATGCGGTATCAAGTGCGTTATAGCGAGTATTGTCTCTGGCGATTTAAACAAAATTTCCTTGAAACCTATCATTGTGGTGTATGTGCTCTTCTCAGTGGAGTTAGTTATCATTTTGTCATAGGCACTTGTCGAGTAGACACTTGGCCTGTTGTGTGTGTGTGTGTGTGTGTGTGTGTACTCACCTAGTTGAGGTTGCAGGGGTCGATTCATAGCTCCTGGCCCCGCCTCTTCACTGATCGCTACTAGGTCACTCTCCCTGAGCCGTGAGCTTTATCATACCTCTGCTTAAAGCTATGTATGGATCCTGCCTCCACTACATCGCTTCCCAAACTATTCCACTTACTGACTACTCTGTGGCTGAAGAAATACTTCCTAGCATCCCTGTGATTCATCTGTGTCTTCAACTTCCAACTGTGTTCCCTTGTTACTGTGTCCCATCTCTGGAACATCCTGTCTTTGTCCACCTTGTCAATTCCTCTCAGTATTTTGCATGTCGTTATCATGTCCCCCCTATCTCTCCTGTCCTCCAGTGTCGTCAGGTTGATTTCCCTTAACCTCTCCTCGTAGGACATACCTCTTAGCTCTGGGACTAGTCTTGTTACAAACCTTTGCACTTTCTCTAGTTTCTTTACGTGCTTGGCTAGGTATGGGTTCCAAACTGGTGCCGCATACTCCAATATGGGCCTAACGTACACGGTGTACAGGGTCCTGAACGATTCCTTATTAAGATGTCGGAATGCTGTTCTGAGGTTTGCTAGGCGCCCATATGCTGCAGCAGTTATTTGGTTGATGTGCGCTTCAGGAGATGTGCCTGGTGTTATACTCACCCCAAGATCTTTTTCCTTGAGTGAGGTTTGTAGTCTCTGGCCCCCCTAGACTGTACTCAGTCTGCGGTCTTCTTTGCCCTTCTCTAATCTTAATGACTTTGCACTTGGTGGGATTGAACTCCAGGAGCCAATTGCTGGACCAGGTCTGCAGCCTGTCCAGATCCCTTTGTAGTTCTGCCTGGTCTTCGTTCGAGTGAATTCTTCTCATCAACTTCACGTCATCTGCAAACAGGGACACCTCAGAGTCTATTCCTTCCGTCATGTCATTCACAAATACCAGAAACAGCACTGGTCCTAGGACTGACCCCTGTGGGACCCCGCTGGTCACAGGTGCCCACTCTGACACCTCGCCACATACCATGACTCGCTGCTGTCTTCCTGACAAGTATTCCCTGATCCATTGTAGTGCCTTCCCTGTTATCCCTGCTTGGTCCTCCAGTTTTTGCACCAATCTCTTGTGTGGAACTGTGTCAAACCCCTTCTTGCAGTCTAAGAATATGCAATCCACCCACCCCTCTCTCTCTTGTCTTACTGCTGTCACCATGTCATAGAACTCCAGTAGGTTTGTGACACAGGATTTCCCGTCCCTGAAACCATGTTGGCTGCTGTTGATGAGATCATTCCTTTCTAGGTGTTCCACCACTCTTCTCCTGATAATCTTCTCCATGATTTTGCATACTATACATGTCAGTGACACTGGTCTGTAGTTTAATGCTTCATGTCTGTCTCCTTTTTTAAAGATTGGGACTACATTTGCTGTCTTCCATGCCTCAGGCAATCTCCCTGTTTCGATAGATGTATTGAATATTGTTGTTAGGGGTACACATAGCGCCTCTGCTCCCTCTCTCAATACCCATGGGGAGATGTTATCTGGCCCCATTGCCTTTGAGGTATCTAGCTCACTCAGAAGCCTCTTCACTTCTTCCTCGGTTGTGTGCACTGTGTCCAGCACATGGTGGTGTGCCCCACCTCTCCGTCTTTCTGGAGCCCCTTCTGTCTCCTCTGTGAACACTTCTTTGAATCTCTTGTTGAGTTCCTCACATACTTCACGGTCATTTCTTGTTGTCTCTCCTCCTTCCTTCCTTAGCCTGATTACCTGGTCCTTGACTGTTGTTTTCCTCCTGATGTGGCTGTACAACAGTTTCCTGTCTGATTTGGCTTTCGCTGCTATGTCATTTTCATATTGTCTTTGGGCCTCCCTTCTTATCTGTGCATATTCGTTTCTGGCTCTACGACTGCTCTCCTTATTCTCCTGGGTCCTTTGCCTTCTATATTTCTTCCATTCCCTAGCACACTTGGTTTTTGCCTCCCTGCACCTTTGGGTAAACCATGGGCTCATCCTGGCTTTTTCGTTATTCCTGTTACCCTTGGGTACAAACCTCTCCTCAGCCTCCTTGCATTTTGTTGCTACATATTCCATCATCTCATTAACTGGCTTCCCTGCCTGTGTGTGTGTGTGTGTGTGTGTGTGTGTGTGTGTGTGTGTGTGTGTGTGTGTGTGTGTGTGTGTGTGTGTGTGTGTGTGTGTGTGTGTGTGTGTGTGTCTGTCTGTGTAAGCTGTGCAACTGTGGAAATTTCTTTCATAATTTCCCAAATGTAGAACATATAAATAAATA
>NC_091313.1:3564981-3627481 GCF_038502225.1 Cherax quadricarinatus | reverse complement strand
TGCTTCCGACAATCATACGAGAGACATACAGAATACAAGATGACGAGGTATATGGTGTGGCCCTGAATGGGGCCTATAGGATCTTTGTTAAGTTAAATTCGACGACTGTGTATGAGTCGTTGGTGAAGAAATTCGAGCATGTGAGTCTAGATGCAACTCCAGCTGTAAGAGTGCGTCTCATAGACATCTCTCGCCACTACACATGGTTGAAGTTGCGCAACGTCCCCTTCGAGGCTGACGAGGAGGACTTAAATAATGTGTTTGAGGCGTTTGGTACCGTGCATCTGGCAACCCAAGGCAAGTGGGCGGCAGGTGCATATATGGGACGTCCGGAGGGTACTTTCTCCCTCAAAATGACTCTGAGGCATCCAATCCCGCTCCACGCCTAGATGACAGAGTTTCGGACCCAAATTCTTGTGTCTTATGCTGGGCAGCGACGTACATGCAGGCTGTGTGGGGAGTATGATCACATGGCGGCGACGTGTGTGCAATGGAGGAGGGGGATGGTGCAGACTGGTGGAGCACCAGTTACAGGTGTGGATGCCATCGTGGAGAGTCCCAGGGGCAAACGAGGAGGTGCCCGTCTGTGGAGTGATATTGTTGAGGTTTCCATTGTGGTGAATGATGGGCGTGCCATAAGTTGTGTTGAGCCAGAAATGGCCACTTTGGCGGTGACAGGGGAGGAAGTGCTTGTCCAGCAGGAGGTGCTGGCACGGGAGGAAGAGCTGAATGAGGTTTTGAAAACTTTACCTCCATCTGGGGAGGATGACTTCCTTGTTCGGGAGACCATCCCTGAGTTGCAGGGTGAGAGTGTCGGGACATGCAAAGGAAGGAAGGAGATCATCAGGCACAGAGAGGAGTCACCGTGCTCTGTGCAACATGAAACAGTAGAGGTTGAAGTTCACTGTGAGGAATCATCGGAAGATGGCATGGCGGTGGAGGGTGTCACGAGGAAGAGAGCGGCGGCGTCAGACTCAGATGACGTCCTGACACCAGCGCAGAGGTCTGGGAGAAAGGATAAATATTCTCGAGGTAGCCAGGATAAGAGGCATCGCAAGAAGGGGGGTGGGGTGGATGGTGCGAAATCATGTGTTGACCCTGGGGCAGGAGGCCCTGGGAAGGTTGAGAGGAGGAAGGGTTGGAAACTTTAGGAAGGCCTTAGGTGAATGACTGTGAATGTGAATGGACTGTGTAATAGAGTGAAGAGGGAATGTTTTCATATGCTCTTACGTAAATATAGAGTGGACGTCGTATTTCTACAGGAGCATAATTTCAGGGAGGGAAGAGTGCTAGAGGTGGCAGGGCTTAAGGTTTTGACTCTGCCTTCTGCACATTTGAAAGGTGGTGTGGGTTTATTGATAAAGGAGGCAAGCCCGTTTGTGTTGATACGAAGTGAGGGGGAGGAGGGGAAGGGTGTTGCATGTGGATGGGTGGAGGATGGGGCAGAGGGTAACCTTTGTAAGTGTGTATGTGCCAGCAGAAAGCAATATGAAAGTAAAGAGGGATTTTGTGTATGATGATCTACTTTTCGCCTTACGTGGTTTACCTGCAGTGGCCATCGTTGGTGGGGACTGGAATTGTGTAATTCGGAGAGCTGATGTGGAACCACGAGGGGGGGGCACATGTTGGCAGCCTTACGAAATCTCTTGGTGGATGTTCAGTTGAGGGATGTGGTAGGTGGGGGCGCGTGGGAGGTAGAGCACACTTTCGTGAAGAGAGGTTATGTGGCTAGGTTAGATAGGTTGTACATATCTCATGGGGTATTGTCAAAGTCTGTCCATACAATTGAAGTAGCTTTTTCTGATCACCGGGTGGTAGTGGCAGAGGTCGAGTGGGAGTCATTAGCTAATATCTCTAGGGGATACTGGAAGTTAAATACGAGTGTGTTAGAAGATGAGGAGGGGTTGGAGGATTTTACAGAGCTGTGGGAGGGGTTACATGAGGAGGTACAAGGGGTAGAGGATGTGGTGACGTGGTGGGATGATGTGGCTAAGGAACGGATTTGGCATTATTATGTGTGGGAAGGGAAATGGATCAATTCTTTAAAATATGGGCTTATTAACTATTTGGAGGACAGGCTAAGGGGTTGTTATGTATGGGGAGCAGTGGAGGGTACCTATCCTATGGACGACATTATGGTACTTAAGGAGAGGCTGCGGGAAATCCAGGACGAGAGGTTCCAAGCAGTGGGAGTAATGGCGTGGGTGGAGGAGGTGTTATGGGGAGATAGGCCGTCGTCGTGTGTGTTGCGTAGGCAAAAACAACGTCAGCAGGCAACAGCTATTCCATGGTTGGAGGTTCATGAGTCGGTGGGTGGGTATAGGGTGGGTCAGGTTATACAAACTACAGATGGCATGGGGTTGTTTGCGGATAAGTGGTATAAGCAGTATTGGCAAGAGGAAGAGGTAGGAATTGGGGATTTAGAACAGGTGTGTGGAAGTGTGACATGTCGGTTGGGAAACAGTGATAGGGAAGCTCTGGGTGGGGAAATAACTGAGGAGGAAATATGGAGAGCTTTAAGTGAAATGAGTAAGGGCAAAGCGCGGGGAATCGATGGACTACTGGCAGAGTTTTATCAACAGCATTGGGAGCTAATGAGGGGTTTTTTGCTAAGGTTATTAAATTTGATGAAGGAGAGGGGCACGTTGGGAGAAAAGCAGGCAACAGCTGTAGTAGTCTTGGTACCGAAGGGTAAGGGACAGCATACGCTTAGGGACTACCGGGCAATATCGTTGTTATGCACGGATTATTGTATGCTAAGATTTTAGGAAATAGGTTAAAGTGTGTAGTAGGGCGGGTTGTATCGTAAACCCAGTTTGGGTTGCCAGGTAGGTCTATGGGGGAGGGGCATGGGCTACTACGGGATTTCGTGGAAGTAAAAGGGGGGAAAGGAGGGGGGCTTGGTTGCTATAGACTGGCAAGGAGCATATGATAGAGTGGAGAGAGAAGCATTGAGAGCTATCCTTAGGAAACAGGGTTTTGGGGAAGAAATAGTGGGCTGGGTAGATGCGTTATATCGTGGGGCAATGGTGAGGGTACAGATTAATGGAAGATTGGGGGGAGGATTGTAATGGGTAGGGGACTTAGACATGGGTGTCCTATGTCACAGCTTTTGTTTGAGTGCATACAGGACCCCTTTTATAGAATGGTGGAGCAGCAAATGGGCATTAGTGAGGGGGAAGGAAGTGGAGTTGGGAGGGTTTGGCCAGTTCTAATAGGGTATGTAGATGATACTACTGTTCTGGTTAGGGAGGGGATGCCAATGAACGCCTTAGATGTGGTAGTTGACACGTTCCCAGGTGCAACTGGTATGAGAGTGAATTCAGAGAAGTCCATGGTCATGGGGTTAGGAGCTTGGGTGGGGAGGGTTGAGTGGGGTACTGCAGTTGTGACGAAGTGGGTGACTTCGTTAAAACTTTGTGGTCTTACCAATGCAGATGATCTGGATGTTGCACGTGTGGAAAACTCGGTTAGGTTGGTAGACAGGATTCTGGGTCGCTTGGGAGCATTGCGGCCTTATCATTTGACCCTTGTGCAGCGTGCCATTGTTATTAACGTCTTATTGTATAGCAAGGTTTGGCATGTGTCAGCCGTGTTCCCTTTAACTGGGACGGCAATTGCAAGTATACTTAGACGGGTTTTTAAATTCTTGTGGGGTTCGGGCTGTGATTGGCTTAAAAGGGATATGGTAATGTTACCTGTGCGTCAGTGGGGATTGGGTTTAATGAATTTAAAGCGGAGGGTAAAATGTATCTTCATTAAGCGGGAGGTGATGAGGGAGGGTGTGGGTGGAGGGAAGCTGGTCAAGATACACCGTAGATTGCAACATTTGTATTTTGGAGTAGAGTTGCTTGAGTGTGAAACTATTTTGAGGGCAATGGTGTTGGTTAGGGATTTGGGGAAGGTAAAAATAAGTAGGCTGTGTAGGATGTTAGTGGGGAGGGTAGTGGCACCGGTGGAGGGAATTTTCCCCATGTATGACTGGGGAAGTATATGGAGAAGGTTCAGTAGGTTAAGGTTACAACCCCGTGGGCGTTAGGTGATGTATTGTTTTTTTGCATGGGATTTTACCGTCGGGTGTGGTTTTACGGGATAGAAGGGTGATTGGGGGGGGTCTGTGGAATATGTGGAGAGGAGGATTCTGCATTCCACGTAGTGTATTTTTGTGAGGGGATGGGGAGCGTCAGGGGTTGGTTGAGCAGGGTGCTGCATAGGATAAGAGGTAAAAGCATTTCTGTTCTGCGAGCATTAAGTCTTGATGTGGGGGGTATGGATGAGAGTATTATTAGGGCTGTGGAGTACATTATGGTAGATTATATATACATAACGTGGGGAATGAGGGAGAAAGAGGTCAGTGAGGTGAAGAGGCAGGTATTGGCAGTTACGTTTTATAAAACGTTGTGCCGTAACAGAGAAATTTATGGGAGAAGGTGGGAGCGGGCTTTCTCAGAGGGATATAGAGAACTTACGTTAAAGGTTTTATTAAATTTGTAAATTAGGTGTGAGGGGCAGGGTAGAGATGGTAAATGCTAATGTAGGATGGATTGTCAGGGGTAGAAACGGGGTTGTCTCCTTGCATAATGTAACGGGCGAATGTGTATGAACCTGTGCGTATGATGTGTAATCACAGTCTGCGCCTGTGTGCGCCTTAGACGATGTGATTAAGGATTGGTTGAACTTCATTAAGCAATGTTCCTGGACTTGTTAAGCACTAGAAGTGTATCTTACCCTGGTTTAAGTGTCAATGTCACTAATACGTTTTCAATTTGGTGTTCCTGTATCACCAGTGATTGTAAGACATATTAAATATATTCTTGCTGAATGATAATTCAGGATGTTTCTGTTACTAGTTTATACCTAGTTGTACTTTAGTTCATTCCAGCACTACACATAGACAACATCAACTTCATTATGTGAAGTAGTGACTATACTCTATATGACCAAAATACTCTAGCTATATACTTATCCAAACTTCCCACCACTACAGATATCAGTACTAGAACTCAGCACACAACTCAGGATATAAATAACCATAATTTAAACCTAGAAGATGATTGATCACGTTGACCCTGATCTAAGCCTCCATAATCTGACACCCAATCAAAACCTATTGGAAAGTAACTGCCTTTATTACACAGCAACACAAGCCAGCACTATCCTAAACAATGCTAAAAGTCTATCAGTACTTAACTACAACATCAGGTCCTTAAGCAAACACTATGATGACCTCCTGGCACTCCTTGAATCACTAAAGACACCCTTCTCCTGCATTATTCTTACTGAGACCTGGCTTAAGCAGGACACAATAGATATCTACCCTCTACCAGGATACACAGCAATTCACAACTGCAGACCAAACCAAGTTGGGGGTGGTATTGCAATCTATTACTCTAACCAATTATCTTGTATTAGCACCACTTGCTCTAGTGATGAATATGGGGAATACATTTTTGCTAATTTTACTGTAAAAAACCTTAAGACACCTATAACAATCGGTGCCATTTACCGGATACCTCACACAAACATCCCAAATTTCAGTGAGAAATTAAAGTCACTAATAACAAACAGACAAATGAATAAGCACCACCTTCTCTTAGCTGGATGGAGACTTCAACATCAACCTTGGCTTACTAGATGATCAGCCTGTAACTGATTTCATCAACAATATGAACAACACACTTCTCATACCAACAATAACTATACCAATCAGGCTCACTGAGACAAGTACAACCATAATAGACCACATATGGACCAATATACTAGCCCCCCTTAAATCAGGGATAATCACAGATAGCACTACAGACCAATACCCTACCTTTCTCCTGACAAACATTAGTAAACCACCACTTGAATTCAACAAAGTCTCATTTAGACTCCATGACGAGGCCTCAATAAGGAAGTTCACAGCTGACCTAGAGATTGTTGACTGGCCTACAGAATTCTCCAAGGCCAATGGTATTGATGACTGGACAGACATTTTTCTTAACAAATTACTTAGACTATACAACAAACATTGTCCTATAAAAACGAAACAGATCACAAACAAACGGCTTGGTTGCCCATGGCTAACCAGTACCATTCTGAAATCCATTGACAAGAAACACCAATATGAAAAGCAATATAGACAGGGCTTAATACACAAAGATATTCTTAAACACTATTCATCAGTTCTCACCAAAGTAATAAAGAAAGCCAAACAACTATACTACTCCAGTAGATTCACAGACACTAGAGGAGATATAAAAAAGACCTGGAAAACATTCTCTCAGATTCTAGGGACCCACAAACTGAAAAAAACAAGAATATTGTCCTAACTAAACCTAATGAAACACCACTACATCCCACTGACACAGCTAACAAGATAAACGACTTCTTCTCAACCATAGGATCTAATCTCGCCAATAAAATCCCACATACCAATGCCCATGCCGGGGACTACCTAGACGGGAATTTCCCAAATTCCTTCTATCTTGCACTAACTGAGCCCTCGGAAGTCACTGAGATTATAAAGTAACTTAAAAACAACTCAGGGAATCTGTCTAATGTCCCACCATTACTGTACAAGCGAGCGGCCCATATCCTTTCGCATGCTATTTCATTACTTTTTAACAAGTCACTAGAAACTAGCGCCTTCCCGAAACTACTCAAGATGGCAAGGGTTACACCAATACATAAAGGTGGTGACCCTACAGACTTAAACAACTATAGGCCAATATCAAACTTACCATTGCTATTCAAAATCTTTGAGAAACTCGTGCACAGGAGACTATATTCATTTATAACAACACAAAACATACTCAACCCCTGCCAATTTGGATTCAGGAAAAATAAAAGCACTAATGATGCAATCATAAAAATGCTAGATCTGCTTTACACAGCATTGAAAAATAAGGAATATTCACTAGGAATTTTTATTGACCTAAGAAAAGCTTTTGACACAGTAGACCACGACATCCTGCTCCACAAAGTTGACCATTACAGTATAAGAGCCCATGCGCTTGCTTATTTCAAATCTTACCTTACTAATAGGTATCAGTATGTCACCATTAAGACACAGCATCAACAACACGGCCACTTGATACTGGAGTTTCGCAGGGAAGTGTCCTTGGTCCCCTGCTCTTCTTCATATACATCAATGATCTTCCAAACGTATCCCAACACCTGAAACCCATTCTGTTTGCTGACGACACGACTTATGTCATCTCTCACCCTAATCTTGCCACCCTCAACACCATTGTTAACGAGGAGCTGATCAAAATATCGACTTGGATGACAGCCAATAAACTTACGCTTAACACTAACAAAACCTACTATATTATGTTTGGTAGCAGAGCAGGAGATGCACAAATGAACATTAAGATCGACAACACTCTAATTACCAGACATAATGAGGGCAAATTCCTAGGCCTATACCTTGACAACAACCTGAATTTCAGCACCCATATCCAACACATAACCAAAAAAGTATCCAAAACGGTTGGGATCCTCTCCAAGATACGATACTACGTGCCGCAAAATGCCCTTCTCACACTATACCACTCACTTATTTATCCATACCTCACCTATGCTATTTGTGCTTGGGGATCAACTGCAGCAACACACCTAAAGCCAATAATAACCCAACAAAAAGCTGCAGTAAGAATAATCACTAAATCCCATCCCTGGCAACACCCCCCCCCACTCTTCATAGATCTAAACTTACTCCCTGTTCAGTACATCCACACTTACTCCTGTGCAATCTACATCTGCAGGACCTTAAACTCCAATATCATCCTTGACCTAAAACGCTTTCTTGATAGTTGTGACAGAACCCACAGGCATAACACCAGACACAAACATCTCTACGACATTCCCCGTGTCCGACTAAACCTTTACAAAAATTCAATGTATGTCAAAGGCCCTAAAATCTGGAACACCCTACCTGAGAACTCTAGAACTGCAGACACATTCATCACCTTCAAAACTACCATTAGAAAACATCTTATCTCCCTGATACACCCCATCAACTATCTACACGAATACCACCTGGTGGTTCACACTTACACTCACTCACCCATTTGACCATAAACAGAAATATTAATCTCAGTCTTAAAATAATGACTCCTATGATACTCCAATACTGAAACTATGTACTGTGCCAAAACAAAAGCATTCACATTGCTAAACTCACAAACTAGTATTTAGTCACGTAGCCATAATACCAACTTACCTCATAATTTGTAATATTTTAAAATAAAGAATTAAACTAAGTCTGCCCGAAATGCCTAGCCATGCTAGGCGTTCTAGTGGTACACTCTGTAATCATTATTTAACTACATGTAAACCACACAACAACCAAATTCTGTAAATTCAACATTGTAATCTTTATAGAGAATAAACTTTGAATTTGAATTTGAATTTGAATGTGTGTGTGGGGGGGGGGAAAGTGATGAAATTTTAAGTCACTATCGGTAGTGATACTTTTGTATGATAATGGATGTCGAATGTTGCGTGTGAGAGTGTAAGACCACTGTAATGTATGGTGTTTGAGAGTAAAATACCACTGTAATGTATAGTGTGTGTGAGAGTGTAATACCACTGTAATGTGTATGACTTGGCCATGTTTCTCTTATGTTAATAGTTTTATTCATTGTACTGTGTTTTTGGTGTTACTGTTTCACCAATACTTGTATAATTACCACTTCGTTTATTCATATATGTCAAGTTAGGATGTTAAAGTTACCATGTTGGTGATAACGATCATATTCATTTCGGGGTGAACGGGGGGGGGGGTAATTAATGTGTAATGAGTTTAAGTCGTTACCGGTAATACCAACTTTATTGGTAGTTGTATATATATAAAATATAAAAAAAAAAATTAATCTGATGGATTACATGAGAACTGAAATGTCGATCGGGAACCTCATAGGAATGGTAACCTTAGACTTGCAAAAGGCTTTCGATACTGTCAACCACAATATATTATGTAAGAAAATTCATGCTATCGGCATAGGTTCTGTATAGTGGTTTAACAGATCGGCCGATTCCCACCAAGGCAGGGTGGCTCGAAAAAGAAAAACATTCATCACTCACTCCATCCCTGTCTTGCCAGGTGGGTACTTTACACTACAGTTATAAAACTGCAACATTAACACCCATGCGTGTCGTATGAGGCGACACGCCGGGAGCAATGTCTTCTTGTTGTTGATTCGCCAGAATTCTCCCGGCCCGGGCCTTTTCCAAGTGGTGGCCCGGCCTTGGCTCCCTATCTAGGGAGTGTCTGAGACCTAAGTCTCCCATGGGAGGAGGTACAAGTAGCCCCTCATCGCTGGGACCAACTGTCCCCAGACCTAGCCACATTCCCCACCCTCACGGTACTCGTAAGGAGAAACTAGGCCTCTCTGGTCTGCCATTCCCGCCCCAAGGGGGAGAATGGGAATGGCAGTCTTGTGAGCTACAAGCTCTGTCTCAGGCACCTACCCTACCCTAGAAGAGCTGGGCATGGTGTCGATCGGGAGCAATGGGCTAGTAACCCTTTCTGTACACATTTACTAAAAACGAGAAGAAAAGCTTTAGTGCAGATATATATATGTATATTTAGTGCAGATAAGATTTCGTTCGGATTTTTAACCCCAGAGGGTTAGCCACCCAGGATATCCCAAGAAAGTCAGTGCATCATCGAGGACTGTCTAACTTATTTCCATTGGGGTCCTTAATCTTGTCCCCCAGGATGCGACCCACACCAGTCGACTAACACCCAGGTACCTATTTGCTGCTAGGTGAACAGGGCAATAGGTGTAAGGAAACGTGTAGGAATTTCCACCCGCCGGGAATCGAACCCAGGCCCTCCGTGTGTGAAGCGGGAGTTTTAGCCACCAGACCACCGGGCCACCGCCCGGTAATAAAATGTTATTAAGCACAAAAGAAAGTCACTAACAAGCGGTGCATTTCGGGCAGGAAAAGAAAAACATTGATTCAAAATTACGTTCACCTTCGTTAGATCAAACATGATTTCCTCACATTCAATAGTCGCTGTATGACCCTTACGTGTTTAACACTGAGGTGTATATTACAGTCACAAGCATTTTTAGACAAATAAATTAATTACACTAGCACCTCTCTATCTCTCTCTCGTTCTCTAACGGTCTCTCTTTATGTAACTGCGTTTTCTCTGGAGCTTTATAGAATGAAAACGAGAATTTGAACTAAAACTCACTCAAAAAAGTGCAGTAGAAAGTTTAAGATAAGTTTCTAAATTATAAATAACGGCCTGATGGTCTAGTGGTATGATTCTCGCTTAGGGTGCGAGAGGTCCCGGGTTCAACTCCCGGTCAGGCCCAACATATTTTGGTAACATAAGAAATTGTATATTAATATCAGATGTTAATTTATTCCTTAGAAAATCTCCTGATGCAATGTTCATTATACAGTGACTTGTCCATGTATTTGTGTCTGTGTGTGTGTACATTGATATTCCTTTAAGCCCTCTTTTATTTATTTAGGTTTTCTTCATGGTTGCTTTAAACAGAGGCTATCTACGATAATTGTCTACACTATTTTTTTTAACAAAGCTGGATGCATCAGATTGTACTGAGGTTGTGAGTTTTAGTTTCCAGTTTTTTAAATTGTGCAATAGCTGAAGAATGCCTCTTCTTATCGTCTTGAAACCTTTAATGTTGGTATATCTTTATAAAGAAAAAGGGATAAATTGATTTTGGGCTTCGTAAGTACCAATTTTCCAATTTCCAAAACTGATTTTGATTTTCTTGCAATAATTTGCCAATTCCTCCTCTTATCAACTTCAAACCTGTAATTTACCGATAACTTGTGAATGAAACTTCTGAGCGGCTTCAGACTTAGCACTGGTTTATTTTGGAATATTAAAACCACTGAGCAATAACTAAGAAGTTACAATCTATGCATTATTTGATTTACTTTATGCTTTCAAAGCACGTGTTTCTAATTCTAAATCGAATTGGTTTTGGACTGTGTCTGTGCCTGTAGGCCGCGCTTTTAATGAAGAAATTGAGATAGGAAACAAACTTCATAACAAGATAAGTGGCTGATTCAGTCAGGAAAGGGAAGTGTCTGAGTGACTTGTCGTAGAGAGCGAAGGTTTCCAGTGGAATCCGGTTTTACCAGAGTCGGTTCTTGATCCACTCCTCTTCGCATGCAATAACCTGATAGTGTGTCTTCTAATTGGCTTTAAATCCTCATTGCTGATTCGCTGCCTGGATGAGGTAGAGTGCGGTCGTGCTTTGCACCCCTCTACTGTTTCCCAGACGAGCTACTCGGTCAACAACATGGTGCCAGGTGTGCGCAGGAGAGTGAATACTGTGGGCATTGAACTCATTAGTGGGGCTTTAACGCCTACGTCAGTCGATGTTTTATTGCCCAAAATTATAAGAGAGACATACGGCATCAGAGACGAGGATTTATATGGAGTGGCACTGAACGGTGTATATAGAATTTTCGTGAAAGTGCTAACTGCTCAAGTATACGAGGCTTTGGTTGATCGTTACCAAGATGTCAGCATTAACGTAACACCGACAGTGAGGGTCAAGTTGACGGATGTATCACGACATTATTCGTGGGTTAAGCTCTGCAACGTGCCTTTTGAGGGTGATGAGGTAGATATTCGAAATGTATTCGAATGTTATGGAACTGTACATCTGACCCAACCTGGCAAATGGGTAAAAGGTGATTACACAGGATATCCTGAGGGTTCTTTTAATCTCAAGATGACACTAAGGCATCCTAAATCCTCGTATGTATATCTCGAAGAGTTTAGAACCCAGGTAATGGTAGCATATGCGAGGCAGAGACGTACGTGCCGACTGTGTGGCGAATATGACCATATGGCGGCAGACTGTGGCAAGCGGAGTATGGCTCCTGGGCTGGCAAGGGGCGGAGCACCTGCGCATGAGCACCCGATGCCTAAGGAAGAACGGGGGCAAGGAGGAGGGCGTGGTCGCATGTGGAGTGAAGAGGTAGTGGCTCCTCCTGTGGAATCGGAAGAAGGGGTGATCCATGAATCACCTGGCCCATCAACAGTGGCTCCTGGGCCGGCAAGGGGCGGAGCACCTGTGCATGAGCACCCGATGCCTAAGGAAGAATGGGTGCAAGGAGGAGGGCGTGGTCGCATGTGGAGTGAAGAGGTGGTGGCTCCTCCTGTGGAATCGGAAGAAGTGGTGATCCATGAATCACCTGGCCCATCAACAGTACAGTTGTCAAGTGAGGAGGTGCAGGAGGGCGCAGCAGTGAAGGCTATTGAGGAGGAGTTGGAGACGGTGATACAGGCTATGTTACAGTCTACGGAGGTGGAGAGTTACAGCGAACAAGAACCTGGGATCAGGGCAGAAGGTGTGTGGGGAAGGGGAGGATCAGGTGTCACCTGTGGTGGAGAGTGCGAGTGCCATGGAAGGACATGGAGGTGGATTAAGGGTGGTAGAGGTGGATGTCCATTGTGCTGGCTCCCAGGACTCAGATATGGAAACTGAGGGAGCTACAAGGAAAAGGGCAGCAGCGTCAGATTCGGACGATGTTCTGACGCCGGCGCAAAGGCCGGGGAAAAAGACATGGGGTTATGGTACCCAGAGTGACTCTGCGAGAGGGCCACAACAGAACTGGGGGGATGGTTGGGAAGGAGAGGGGAGTCTGTGGCAAAGGCACAGTCCAGGGGAACGGTCTGAAAGGGAAGAATCTTGACATGAGGTGGGGAAGGAAACCTTAAACTGGCCTCAGGTGTGTAACAATAAATATTAATGGTCTGTGTGATGGTGTTAAATGGGAGTGCTTCAGGATGTTTTTGAATAGGTACAAGGTTGACGTAGCTTTTGTGCAGGAGCACAATTTTAAGCTTGGTCGTGAATTAGTGGTGCCTGGGTATCAGGCTTATGTGTTGCCGTCTGAGCGTTTAAAAGGAGGAGTGGGTGTGTTGATCAGGGAGGCGAGCCCGTTTGTATTGCATAGGAAAGAGGGGGGGAGGGGGGAGAGTATTACGTGTGGAAGGATGGTGGATAGGAGAGAGAGTGGCGTTTGTGTGTGTGTATGCCCCAGCAGAAAGTGACGTGAAAGTGAAGATGGATTTTGTGTGGGAGGAGCTCGTGTACTACCTACGCACGTTACCGTCTGTGGCGATTGTGGGGGGGGATTGGAATTGTGTAATTAAGAGGACAGACGTGGAACCCAGAGGAGCGGGATATTTTTCCTCAGTCTTGGGGGGCCTGCTTGGAGATCTTCAGTTACGTGATGCTTTCGGGGGAGGTCTGTGGGAGGTGGAACATACGTTTATAAGAAGGGGATATGCGGCTCATTTGGACAGGTTATATTTATCTCAGAGGGTTTTGGTAGAGTCTTTTAAAACTATTGAGATGGTGTCTTCTGATCATAGGGCGGTATTAGTGGAGGTGGGGTGGGATGCTTTGGCTCGTAGGCAGGGAAGTTATTGGAAACTGAACACGATGGTTTTGAGGGATAGGGAGGGATTGGAAGGTTTTGCAGTATTTTGGGAACAGCTCTGGGCAGACAGAAGGACTGAGGAGGATGTGGTAGGATGGTGGGATAGTGTGGCTAAAGTAAGAATACGTCAATTTTATGTGAGGGAGGGTAAACGCATAAATCAATTGCGGTATGGTTTGTCAAATTATTTAGAATCTAGATTGCGGGATTGTTACATGGGGGGAGCTGTGGCCGGGGTGTACCCAGTGGAGGATATACACATGTTGAAGGGCAGGATAAGGGATTTACAAGAAGAACGTTTTGCAGCGGTACGTATACAGGCGGGGTTGGACGAAGTACTATGGGGCGACAAGCCATCGGCTTGTGTGCTGCGAGGACAGAAGGTACGCCAGCGAACGACTACAATACCGGGATTGCAAGTCATTTCTTTGGTGGGGGGGTTTAGAGAGGGACAGGTATTACAGGAAACCACGGGGATGAGTGCATATGCAGATAGATGGTTTGAGGAATATGGGAAAAGTAGTGGGGTAGATGGAGAGGTTCTTGGGCAGGTATGTGAGTATGTGCCATGCAAAGTGGGGAGGAGTGATCGGGAGGCACTGGGTGGGGTCATTGAGGAGGAGGAAATTTGGAGAGCCCTTATGGACATGAGGAAGGGAAAGGCACCCGGGATCGATGGTTTACCAAGCGAATTTTATGTACAGCACTGGGATCTGCTTAGGGGTTTCCTAGTAGAGTTAATGAATACCATGAAGGAAGGAGGTAAGATGGGAGAATCACAGGCAACGGCAGTGGTGGTGTTGGTCCCGAAGGGTAAACAGCAGAGTACCCTTCGGGATTACCAAGCCATTTCATTGCTTTGTGCTGATTATAAATTGTTCGCGAAAATTCTTGGGAATCGGCTTAAATGTGTTGTGGGGAGGGTCGTGTTTGAGTCTCAGTTTGGGTTGCCTGGTAGGTCAATGGGCGAGGGCCACGGGATCATAAAGGGGTTCCTGGAGGACATGGAAAGGGGAAGAGGGGCGTTGGTGGCGTTGGATTGGCAAGGGGCTTATGACAGGGTGGAAAGAAAGGCTTTGAGGGATATTCTCCTACGACAGGGGTTTGGCGAAGAAATAGTGGGGTGGGTGGATACGTTGTACTCAAACGCGAAGGTAAGGGTGCAAATCAATGGGTGTGTGGGGGAGGGAGTCACCATGGGGCGAGGTCTTTGGCAGGGATGTCCATTATCACAACTTTTGTTTGCATGTGTTCAGGATCCCTTTTATAGGATGGTGGAGGATCGTCTAAGGACAGGGGATGGGGATGGTGAGCAGAAGCCTTGGCCTGGTTTGGTGGGCTATGTTGATGATACAACTATTTTGGTGAGTGAGGAGACACGGTTAGGACTTTTGGGGGAAGTTGTACACAATTTTGGGAGAGCTACTGGGATGAAGGTAAATCTGGAAAAGTCAATGATAATGGGGTTGGGAGAGTGGGCAGGGAGATTAGATTGGGGATGTGATGTTGTGCAGCGGAGAACCAGGAGTCTGAAAATCTGTGGTGTCGTTTATGAGGCTGACCTGAGTGCTGCGAGGATTAGCAATTCGAATAGGATGGTGGAACAGGTGCAGCGACGTTTGGGAATGCTGCGACCGCACCATTTAACCCTTAGGCAACGTGCAATCGTCATCAATGTATTACTATATAGTAAAGTCTGGTTTGTTTCGGCAGTGATGCCGTTAACAGGAACAGCGATCACGAGTATTCTTAGAATGGTGTTCAAATTTTTGTGGGGCTCAGGGTGCAACTGGTTGCAAAGGGAGGTAGTGACATTGCCGGTATGTAGGGGAGGGTTGGGTTTGTTGGACTTGAGAAAGCACGTGAAATGTGTTTTTATTAAGAGGGAAGTGATAAGTGCAGGTGGATGGAGGGAGGGTCAGCTAGATAAGGTACATGCTCACCTGAGGAAATGGTATGGAGGGGCGGAAATGAAGGAATGTGAAACAGTGTTACGTGCCTTAATGTTAGCCAGGGAACCGGGAAAAGTAAAGGTGGGAACTTTATGTAAATTGTTAGAGAGAAATGTAGTGGCGCCGGTTGAAGGGATCTACCCCATGTATGCATGGGATGTAATATGGCGAAGATTTAGTAAATTAAGGATACGACCTAGGCCACGTGAGGTTATGTATCGTTTCCTGCATGGGATTTTGCCATCGGGAGCGATGCTCCGAGATAGGAGGGTTATCGAGGGTGGGGGGTGTGGCAGATGCAGTGGGGAAGAGACTGCATATCATGTTGTCTATTTTTGTGAAGGTTTGGAGTGCATTAGGGTATGGATGAATAAGGTTGTGGTGAGGGTGGGGGGTCAAGGTGTGTCGTTACTGCGAGCGTTGAGTCTTGATATGAGTGGTGTGGATGAGGGTGTGGTAAGGGGTTTAACATATGTAATCGTGGACTACATATATGTTTTGTGGGGTATGAGGGGGAAGGAGGGTGGGGATGTGCTGAGAAGGACTTTGGCGGCGATGTTTTATCGAACCTTGTGTCGCAATAGAGACATTTTTGGGAAAAGGTGGGATGAGGTTTTTTCCGAGGGTTATAGAGGCCTAACAATAGGGAATTTATTGGCGTTATAAGGGGTTTAAACTGCCGGGGTGAGTAGGGTAGTAAAAGGGAGGGGGGGTTCAGGGGTATTCAACGGGCTCACCTCCTTGGGTGCGCAATGATGGGTGATTGGGTGTGATTGGAGGTACTCGTGTGGGACTAGATGAGAGGTTGTGAAAGATTAGTTTAGCTTAGTTCCCTTGATGGGGAAGGTGTAAATGGCAGTTTAAATATATAAATTATATAATATGTATATTTTCCTTTGGTAGCGTATTATGTTTCGCTTGTACTGGTCTTGCAATTGAATTTTAAACTTTTCTTGAGAGGATATTCCTTTCACTATGTACCTTGAAGAACTGAGTTATTTTTGCATTTTTGTTACGTGTTCCTGCATCAGATTTAAAGTAATTTCCTATTATGTAAACGTGTGTGGATAAGGATTAGTTCTCTAGATTAAAATTTTTGTATCTATATTTGTAAGTAATACTAGTTAGGCACGTGCTAGAAGGCACAGCGAAAGTATAGTCTTGTGGAATGTATGTTACGTTATTGGTAAGTTTTGTATGTGGCGTGTTAGGTGTTATAAGGAGTTTGGAGTTGTTAAGTTACTAAAATCATGATGAACCTTTTGGATAATACTTATTCATGTTCTAGTCTTGGGTTCTTTAAATAATTTACATAGCCTAGTATTGTACAGCTAATGTGGCATGTGGTGTATTATCTTGCATTTTGAGCGTGAACTTCACGATATGCAATGTTTTGAATGTTTGTAATTCATGGTTAACATTAATATTTGATATTATATTGGTGGTGTATATTATTCTACTTATTACAGTGTATGTGTATAGGAATGTAATGTTTCATATCTGTTATAGTCTGTAAATTTGTGTTTTTGTGTCTTGTTCATGCACTACCAACTTTTAGGTTTTGATGAGGTCAGGGTATGACCATTCATTAGGAAAATTCAATGTATGTTATTTAGAACGGGGACTGTACATACGAGGGGGGGGGGTAGAAGTGTCAGCTGTGTCTGCACTGGCAATAATGATTATTATAAAAGGAGGGTTTGTAGGTTATGTATATGGGTGCTCTGGTGGCCTGGTGGTTAACGCTCTCGTTTCCCACCGCGAGGGTCTGGGTTCGATTCCCAGCCAGAGTAGAAACATTGGACGTGTTTCTTTCCACCTGTTGTCTATGTTCCCCATCAGTAAAATGGGTACCTGGGTGTTAGTCGACTGGTGTGGGTCGCATCCTGGGACACTGACCTAATTTGCCCGAAATGCCTCCGGAGCATAACAAGGGACTTTCTATATAGTAATATGTCATTGTAATCAGCTAGGACTGTATACCCTGTACATGTACTTGTAGTAAAATAAAGATATTATTATTATTATTATGGTTGTGGGTTATGTATATGGTTGTAATATGGCCATGATCTATGGTGTTCTTAAAATGTATCGGGATTGTGTACTAGAGGTTTTGTAATATCTAGTATGGTTTTTAATTTTATACTCTTATACATTATTGTATTTGCTGTTTAAAAAAAAAAAAAAAAAAAAAAAAAAAAAAACGGTCTCTCTTTATGTAACTGCGTTTTCTCTGGAGCTTTATAGAATGAAAACGAGAATTTGAACTAAAACTCACTCAAAATTGTTAAGTGCAGTAGAAAGTTTAAGATAAGTTTCTACGTTATAAATAACGGCCTGATGGTCTAGTGGTATGATTCTCGCTTAGGGTGCGAGAGGTCCCGGGTTCAACTCCCGGTCAGGCCCAACATATTTTGGTAACATAAGAAATTATATATTAATATCAGATGTTAATTTATTCCTTAGAAAATCTCCTGATGCAATGTTCATTATACAGTGACTTGTCCATGTATTTGTGTCTGTGTGTGTGTACATTGATATTCCTTTAAGCCCTCTTTTATTTATTTAGGTTTTCTTCATGGTTGCTTTAAACAGAGGCTATCTACGATAATTGTCTACACTACTTTTTTTTAACAAAGCTGGATGCATCAGATTGTACTGAGGTTGTGAGTTTTAGTTTCCAGTTTTTTAAATTGTGCAATAGCTGAAGAATGCCTCTTCTTATCGTCTTGAAACCTTTAATGTTGGTATATCTTTATAAAGAAAAGGGGATAAATTGATTTTGGGCTTCGTAAGTACCAATTTTCCAATTTCCAAAACTGATTTTGATTTTCTTGCAATAATTTGCCAATTCCTCCTCTTATCAACTTCAAACCTGTAATTTACCGATAACTTGTGAATGAAACTTCTGAGCGGCTTCAGACTTAGCACTGGTTTATTTTGGAATATTAAAACCACTGAGCAATAACTAAGAAGTTACAATCTATGCATTATTTGATTTACTTTATGCTTTCAAAGCACGTGTTTCTAATTCTAAATCGAATTGGTTTTGGACTGTGTCTGTGCCTGTAGGCCGCGCTTTTAATGAAGAAATTGAGATAGGAAACAAACTTCATAACAAGATAAGTGGCTGATTCAGTCAGGAAAGGGAAGTGTCTGAGTGACCTGTCGTAGAGAGCGAAGGTTTCCAGTGGAATCCGGTTTTACCGGAGTCGGTTCTTGATCCACTCCTCTTCGCATGCGATAACCTGATAGTGTGTCTTCTAATTGGCTTTAAATCCTCATTGCTGATTCGCTGCCTGGATGAGGTAGAGTGCGGTCGTGCTTTGCACCCCTCTACTGTTTCCCAGACGAGCTACTCGGTCAACAACATGGCGCCAGGTGTGCGCAGGAGAGTGAATACTGTGGGCATTGAACTCATTAGTGGGGCTTTAACGCCTACGTCAGTCGATGTTTTATTGCCCAAAATTATAAGAGAGACATACGGCATCAGAGACGAGGATTTATATGGAGTGGCACTGAACGGTGTATATAGAATTTTCGTGAAAGTGCTAACTGCTCAAGTATACGAGGCTTTGGTTGATCGTTACCAAGATGTCAGCATTAACGTAACACCGGCAGTGAGGGTCAAGTTGACGGATGTATCACGACATTATTCGTGGGTTAAGCTCCTCAACATGCCTTTTGAGGCTGATGAGGTAGATATTCGAAATGTATTCGAATGTTATGGAACTGTACATCTGGCCCAACCTGGCAAATGGGTAAAAGGTGCTTACACAGGATATCCTGAGGGTTCTTTTAATCTCAAGATGACGCTAAGGCATCCTAAATCCTCGTATGTATATCTCGAAGAGTTTAGAACCCAGGTAATGGTAGCGTATGCGGGGCAGAGACGTACGTGCCGACTGTGTGGCGAATATGACCATATGGCGACAGACTGTGGCAAGCGGAGTATGGCTCCTGGGCCGGCAAGGGGTGGAGCACCTGTGCATGAGCACCCGATGCCTAAGGAAGAACGGGGGCAAGGAGGAGGGCATGGTCGCATGTGGAGTGAAGAGGTAGCGGCTCCTCCTGTGGAATCGGAAGAAGGGGTGATCCATGAATCACCTGGCCCATCAACAGTGGCTCCTGGGCCGGCAAGGGGCGGAGCACCTGTGCATGAGCACCCGATGCCTAAGGAAGAATGGGTGCAAGGAGGAGGGAGTGGTCGCATGTGGAGTGAAGAGGTGATGGCTCCTCCTGTGGAATCGGAAGAAGTGGTGATCCATGAATCACCTGGCCCATCAACAGTACAGTTGTCAAGTGAGGAGGTGCAGGAGGGTGCAGCAGTGAAGGCTATTGAGGAGGAGTTGGAGATGGTGATACAGGCTATGTTACAGTCTATGGAGGTGGAGAGTTACAGCGAACAAGAACCTGGGATCAGGGCAGAAGGTGTGTGTGGGGAAGGGGAGGATCAGGTGTCACCTGTGGTGGAGAGTGCGAGTGCCATGGAAGGACATGGAGGTGGATTAAGGGTGGGAGAGGTGGAAGTCCATTGTGCTGGCTCCCAGGACTCAGATATGGAAACTGAGGGAGCTACAAGGAAAAGGGCAGCAGCATCAGATTCGGACGATGTTCTGACGCCGGCGCAAAGGCCGGGGAAAAAGACATGGGGTTATGGTACCCAGAGTTACTCTGCGAGAGGGCCACAACAGAAGGGGGGGGATGGTTGGGAAGGAGAGGGGAGTCTGTGGCAAAGGCACAGTCCAGGGGAACGGTCTGAAAGGGAAGAATCTTGACATGAGGTGGGGAAGGAAACCTTAAACTGGCCTCAGGTGTGTAACAATAAATATTAATGGTCTGTGTGATGGTGTTAAATGGGAGTGCTTCAGGATGTTTTTGAATAAGTACAAGGTTGACGTAGCTTTTGTGCAGGAGCACAATTTTAAGCTTGGTCGTGAATTAGTGGTGCCTGGGTATCAGGCTTATGTGTTGCCGTCTGAGCGTTTAAAAGGAGGAGTGGGTGTGTTGATCAGGGAGGCGAGCCCGTTTGTATTGCATAGGAAAGAGGGGGGGGAGGGGAGAGAGTATTACGTGTGGAAGGATGGTGGATGGGAGAGAGAGTGGCGTTTGTGTGTGTGTATGCCCCAGCAGAAAGTGACATGAAAGTGAAGATGAATTTTGTGCGGGAGGAGCTCGTGTACTACCTACGCACGTTACCGTCTGTGGCGATTGTGGGGGGGGATTGGAATTGTGTAATTAAGAGGACAGACGTGGAACCCAGAGGAGCGGGATATTTTTCCTCAGTTTTGGGGGGCCTGCTTGGAGATCTTCAGTTACGTGATGCTTTCGGGGGAGGTCTGTGGGAGGTGGAACATACGTTTATAAGAAGGGGATATGCGGCTCGTTTGGACAGGTTATATTTATCTCAGAGGGTTTTGGTAGAGTCTTTTAAAACTATTGAGACGGTGTCTTCCGATCATAGGGCGGTATTAGTGGAGGTGGGATGGGATGCTTTGGCTCGTAGGCAGGGAAGTTATTGGAAACTGAACACGATGGTTTTGGGGGATAGGGAGGGAGTGGAAGCATTTGCAATATTTTGGGAACAGCTCTGTGCCGACAGAAGGACTGAGGAAGATGTGGTAGGATGGTGGGATAGTGTGGCTAAGTTAAGAATACGTCAATTTTATGTGAGGGAGGGCAAACGCATTAATCAATTGCGGTATGGTTTGTCAAATTATTTAGAATCTAGATTACGGAATTGTTACGAGGGGGGGGCGGTGGCCGGGGTGTACCCGGTGGAGGATATACACATGTTGAAGGACAGGATACGGGATTTGCAAGAAGAACGTTTTGCAGCTGTATGGGTACAGGCGGGGTTGGACGAAGTACTCTGGGGCAACAAGCCTTGTGTGCTGCGAGGACAGAAGGTACGACAGCAAATGACTACAATACCGGGTTTGCAAGTCATATCTTCTGTGGGGGGATTTTAGAGAGGGTCAGGTATTAAGGGACACCAAGGGGATGAGTGCATATGCAGATAGATGGTTTGAGGAATACGGGAAAAGTAGTGGGGTGGATGGCGAGGTTCTTGGGAAGGTATGTGAGTATGTGCCGTGCAAACTGGGGAGGAGTGATCGGGAGGCACTGGGTGGGGTCATTGAGGAGGGGGAAATATGGAGTGCCCTTGTGGACATGGGGAAGGGTAAGGCACCCGGGATCGATGGTTTACCAAGCGAATTTTATGTACAGCACTGGGGTCTGCTTAGGGGTTTCCTAGTAAGGTTAATGAATGCCATGAAAGACGGAGGTAAGATGGGAGAATCTCAGGCAACGGCGGTGGTGGTGTTGGTCCCAAAGGGTAAACAGCAGAGTACCCTTCGGGATTACCAAGCCATTTCGTTGCTTTGTGCTGATTATAAATTATTTGCGAAAATTCTTGGGAATCGGCTTAAATGTGTTGTGGGGAGGGTCGTGTTTGAGTCTCAGTTTGGGTTACCTGGTAGGTCAATGGGCGAGGGCCACGGGATTATCAAGGGGTTCCTGGAGGACATGGAAAGGGGAAGAGGGGCGTTGGTGGCGTTGGATTGGCAAGGGGCTTATGATAGGGTGTAAAGAAAGGCTTTGAGGGATATTCTCCTACGACAGGGGTTTGGCGAAGAAATAGTGGGGTGGGTGGATACGTTGTACTCAAACGCGACGGTAAGGGTGCAAATCAATGGGTGTGTGGGGGGGGAGTCAACATGGAGCAGGGTCTTCGGCAGGGATGTCCTTTATCACAAATATTGTTTGCATGTGTTCAGGATCCCTTTTATAGGATGGTGGAGGATCGTCTGAGGACGGGGGGGGAGGAATGGTGAGCTGAAGCCGTTGCCTGGTTTGGTGGGCTATGTTGATGATACCACTATTTTGGTAAGTGAGGAGACACGGTTAGGACTTTTGGGGAAAGTTGTACACACTTTTGGGAGAGCTACTGGGATGAAGGTAAATCTGGAAAAGTCAATGATCATGGGGCTTGGAGAGTGGGCAGAGAGATTAGATTGGAGATGTGATGTTGTGCAGCGGAGGACCGAGAGTCTGAAAATCTGCAGTGTCATGTATGAGGCTGACCTGAATGCTGCAAGGGTTAGCAATTCAAATAGGATGGTGGAACAGGTGCAGCGACGGTTGGGAATGCTGCGACCTCACCATTTAACCCTTAGGCAACGTGCAATTGTTATCAATGTATTACTATATAGTAAAGTCTGGTTTGTTTCGGCTGTGATGCCGTTAACAGGAACGGCGATCACGAGTATTCTTAGAATGGTGTTCAAATTTTTGTGGGGTTCAGGGTGCAACTGGTTGCGAAGGGAGGTAGTGACATTGCCGGTATGTAGGGGAGGGTTGGGTTTGTTGGACTTGAGAAAGTGCGTGAAATGTGTGTTTATTAAGAGGGAAGTGATGAGTGCAGGTGGATGGAGGGAGGGTCAGCTAGATAAGGTACATGCTCACATGAGGAAATGGTATGGAGGGGCGGAAATGAAGGAATGTGAAACAGTGTTACGTGCCTTAATGTTAGCCAGGGAACTGGGAAAAGTAAAGGTGGGAACTTTGTGTAAATCGTTAGGGGGATATGTAGTGGTGCCAGTTGAAGGGATCTACCCCATGTATGCATGGGATGTAATATGGCGAAGATTTAGTAAATTAAGGATACGACCTAGGGTGCGTGAGGTTATGTACCGTTTCCTGCATGGGATTTTGCCAACGGGAGCGATGCTCCGAGATAGGAGGGTTATTGAGGGTGGGGGTGTGGCAGATGCAGTGGGGAAGAGACTGCGTATCATGTTGTCTATTTTTGTGAAGGTTTGGAGTGCATCAGGGTATGGATGAGTAAGGTAGTGGTGAGGGTGGGGGTCAAGGTGTGTCGGTATTGCGAGCGTTGAGTCTTGATATGAGTGGTGTGGATGAGAGTGTGGTAAGAGGTTTAGCATATGTCATCGTGGACTACATATATGTTTTATGGGGTATGAGGGGGAAGGTGGGTGGGGATGTGATGAGAAGGACTTTGGCGGCGACGTTTTATCGAACTTTGTGTCGCAATAGAGACATTTTTGGGAAAAGGTGGGAAGAGTATTTTTCTGAGGGTTATAGAGGACTAACAATAGGGAATTTATTGGCGTTATAAGGGGCTTTAACTGCTGGGGTGAGCAGGTTGGTAAAAGGGGGGGGGGTCAAGGGATTTCAACGGGCTCACCTCCTTGGGTATGCAGTGATGTGGTTGGGTGTGATTGGAGGTACTAGTGTGTGACCAGATGAGAGGTTGTGCAAGATAAGTTTTGCTTAGTTCCCTTGATGGGGAAGGTGTAAGGAGCAGATTAAATATATAGCATGTATTAATGTATAACCTATAAATTATATAACATGTATATTTCTTTGGTAGCGTATTATGTTCCACTTGCACTGGTATTGCAATTGAATTTGAATTTTCTTGAGAGGGTTTTCCTTTCACTATTTCCTTGAAGCACTGAGTTATTTTTGCCTTTTTTGTAACGTGGTCCAGCATCAGTTTTGACGTAATTACCTATTATTATTATTCTTATTTAAGGTATTGTAATTTTGGTAGTCCTGTACCATTCATGGTTGTAAATAATGTTTCCTCAAGTGACATGTGTCATAATAATCCTAAATTGAGGATAATTAATGTCATGATTATTCAGGTTGGTGATGGAGTTAGTTTTCAATGTGTGTGTGTGAATGGGGGGGGGGGGATGATGGGTCACCTGTGTTGCAGCACAGGTTTCTTAATAAGGCATATTGTAGGTCTGGTGTAATTTGTTGCGAGTTGTATTACGGGTGATTGTCATTAAGCTTGGTGCATTATTGTGTTGAGGTTGTAATTTTAGGAGTTTTATTTATAGCCATTTTGTGGCCTTTGTTATTATACCTTTATTCCTTCTTAAATTGTGATATGTTTTAAAAACTTGTATATAGTAGACTGTCAGATGTTGCCTGGATTGTTTTGTGTTTATATATTGTTTTATTGATGTTGTACTTGTTCTTTTTTTTTTTTTTTTTTAAGTGAACAAGGGAATGTGGACTGTATTCATTGGTGGGGAGAGGGGACTGTAAGTAATAATGGGTAGGTACCATTATATCTATGAACCCTTGTGTACTTGTGAAACAATGTACGTACGGCAGTCTGTAGGTTGTGTTAAGTTTATTTTAAGGGCCTTATGTATGTGCTTATTCAGTAGATTGTGTAGTGAATGTTATTGCTCATCATCAGTGTCAGTGTTACACATTAATATATGTACCTATAAATATTTGTATATGAAGTTTTAAATAAAATATAAAAAAAAAATCCTCATTGCTGATTCTTAGCTGCACTGGAAACATTACTCATATGACAGTGACTAAAACACATCTGGTTCATTTGTTGTGCCTCTCGAGTGGCTACTTGCAGCGCTGTATAGCCCTTGTGGCTTAGCGCTTCTTTTTGATTATAATAATAATAATCGAGTGGCTAGTTTATTGTGCACCTCATGTTCATCCTGTGAGAGGTAGTGTAAAAAAACAGGATATTCAGAGGTCACAATGGGTCTTTGTCAGACCCCACTGGGCAATATTATATCACTAGAAAGAAATATTAGTCATTTCAAATATTAGTCAACGTTGTTGTTGTTCTTGATTCGCCGGTACTCTCCCGGCCCGGGTCTTTTCCACATGGTGACCCGGCCTTGGCTCCCTGTCGTGGGAGTGGTTTGAGACCTATGTCTCCCATGGGAGGAGGTAGAAGTACCTCCTCATCTTCTGGAACGAACTGTCTCCAGGCCTAACCCCATTCCCCGCCTTCACGGAGCTCGTAGGGAGAAGCTAGGCCTCTGGTCTGCCAACTTCCCCGCCCTAGGCGGGCTCGTGGGAATGGTAGGCTTGTGAGCTGCAGGTAGTAGCAAGCTCTGGCTCTGGCACCTTCCCCGCCCTATGAGGGCTCGTGGGAGTGGTGACCCATTTCTATTAGTCAACGCTCGTGGTTTAAGTTGAAGGCTTGGCTGGTCTGCAACCCATCCTCTAGTTTTAACCGTCTTTGTAAAAATGCAAGTTGGAAACTTTCTTGTTAGCCACCCGTGTTTTCTTTTAATTTCGTTTTTATCAGGCAATTTATCCTAAAATATAGGTTAATATATTTTAATCCAACCAAACCTTACCTAACCGTGAATAACAAACATCAAAATTTCCATGAAATTTTAAGCATGAAGAAATCCACGAAGGGCAATTCGTGTGAATCTGGCTGCACTAACTAGAGATCAGATGGTAGTCTAAGAGGCTGTGTGATACACTGGTGGGAGTGACTGGATCACATAAACTTTCATAACACAACGAAAACGAAAAGTGTGTGGAGAGTTCCTTACATGACCGGAACTCTGGGTGTGGTGACCTGACAGATCAGTAGTAAGAAGCCCACCACTCACTGAAAGTGAGAATACTGCCTCTCTTCATCCTGGTTGCTAACGTCGCCTACTTCCTGGAAAATTCACGTCTGTATGACTTTCATGACGTCATGCAAAACAGTTCTTTTAGAATGAGAAATAAGACTGCTAACCTATCACAGTTTAACTTATACTTCTGGAAATGTTAGAATCTTGACCAAACTCTTCCATTATCTTCAATAAAATTTAGTACATATACTATAATGAATATAAGTGTGTTGCTTACACTGGTACACTAGACATGTGGCACTTACTCTGGCTACTCTGGCAAGTATGAATGAAAGAGAAAGTTTGTTGACTTGACGTCACGTGGTACAGAAGTGAGGTACTGAAGGACTAGACGCTAACACGCGGATACATACACATACAAGGGGTCACAACTGGAAGATAAAGACTCAGATGAGTCACAGGGATGTTAGGAAGTATTTCTTCAGTTACAGAGTTGTCAGGAAGTGGAACAATCTGGAGAGTGATGTAGTGGAGGCAGGTTCCATACACAGCTTTAAGAAGAGATACGATAAAGCTCCTGGAGCAGGGAGAGAGTGGACCTAGCAGTGACTGGCGAAGAGGCGGGGCCAGGAGCAATGACTCTACCCCTGCAACCACAAATAGGTGAATACACACACACACACAGGCAGGGTCAGGAGCTGTGAACCGACCCCTGCTACCACATATAGGTGAGCACACACACGGGCGGGAAGAAGTTAAGTCAGTAAAACCTGTGCACACAGCTGACGGGTCAAAGATCATAGGGATTCGTAGTCCGGTTAAAATAATAATGGCCTCATGAATCTCAAAAGAGGGAATATTAGGAAGGGTTTTCAAAACTTACCAAGAGTGAACGCTTTAACAAGTTCATTTTCTTATTTTCTCCATTCGTAAGCTTTTCCGACAATCACTCAACGCTTCTGAAACCTACAGTTTCTTCTCAATGCGTTGTCATGCGTCTATTTTTTCAACGATCTAGGAATTCTTATTAAGGAATGTGGTGTTTAATTAGGTTGTACTGCTTCAACCTTAACTAATTAAAGTTTGCTTATATGAAACCCTAAAAATAATTACTTAAAATGTAGCAGATTATGCCAGCTGACGATCAATTCTCGTCGTTTAAGTTGTAAATCAAACGCTTGTTACGTACGATACGAGAACGGACTGCTTCATAACACATCTTGAGTGTCCAGGTATATGGTTCAGGTCTTCTATTAATTGTTACTGCAACAAGTATACTTGTGTTCACTAATGTGTTGTTTGTGGCTCCTTGATGTTTCCAACACATTTACTTATCACATGTTCAGTATGCGATGTTGTAAATACCAGCACTGGATTCATTATGTTAGGTATTCCTCTTTGTTAGTAGATTCTTGGAAGCCATGGCATTGGAAGTTATAATGGCTATGGAAGCCTCTTAACGCAGTAAAAGTAGATTTTCTCAGTTTTGTTTAACTGGGTGAATGTTGTAATGGTTTGAAGTCTGTCTTTGCATAGTATCGTGGGAGACCTTAACTTTCTTTCTACAGTCTTTGATGAAATGGGCTGGGAACTGTAACTTATAGGTCACACAAACACACACACACACACACACACACACACACACACACACACACACACACGGAAATAGGTGAAGAGATGGACGAGATTGTAAATTTTCAGAGAATAGGGGGGTACTCGAAGGGGAGAAACCGACCAATCAAGCTGATTCTCAGGACGGAAACAGTGCGGAACAGGATCCTCCAAGAGAAACCACGATTGAAATACTCGGAAGAGTACAAGAGGGTGTTCCTAGACAGAGACAGAACAAAATCAGAACGACAGCAGCTGAGGGAGAGGACAAAAAAACGAAAGGAGCTAGGAAAAGAGACAAGGAGGGAATCAGCAGAGGTCAGTCAGAGCAGGACAGAACAGCAAGGGCAAGCACACACACAACTACTCTCAGAACCATACAACCTATCACACCATCCCAACACACACTACAATCCATACCCACAGCCTCCACCCAACATCGAGCTATAGAATCCCACAGTATGCCACCAGGTCTCCCACCCCCACAGGCCCCCCAAACCACAGTGTTGGAAAGGAAACTGAAGGTATGGTACACAAACGCTGATGGAATAACAAATAAGTGGGAGGAGTGGCACGAAAGGGTCAAAGAAGCATCACCGGACATCATAGCTCTTACAGAAACCAAGCTTACAGGTATGATAACAGATGCCATCTTTCCAACGGGATACCAAATCCTGAGGAAAGACAGAGGGAACAGGGGGGGTGGAGGAGTGGCGTTGCTGATCAAAAATCGCTGGAATTTTGATGAGCTGGAGAGAGGAGATAGCGGAGAAGAAAGTGATTACATAGTGGGAACACTTCACTCTGGAGGTCCCAAGGTGGTAATAGCAGTGATGTATAACCCACCACAGAACAGCAGGAGGCCAAGGCAAGAGTACGACGAGAGCAATAGAGCGATGGTTGACACACTGGCTAGAGTGGCCAGAAGAGCTCATGCATGCAGGGCAAAGCTCCTGATCATGGGTGACTTTAACCACAAGGAGATCGATTGGGAGAACTTGGACCCACATGGGGGCCAAGGTACATGGAGGGCTAAGATGATGGAGGTGGTACTGGAGAACTTCATGTACCAACACGTAAGGGACACTACAAGAGAGAGAGGAGAGGATGAACCAGCAAGGCTGGACTTAGTATTCACCTTCAGTAGTGCAGATATCGAGGACATCGCATATGAAAGACCCCTTGGGGCCAGTGACCATGTGGTTTTAAGCTTCGAATACACAGTAGAGCTACAAGTGGAGGGAGAAGCAGGAAGGCCAGGACGAATGAAGCCAAACTACAAGAAAGGGGACTACACAGGAATGAGGAACTACCTGAACGGGGTTCAGTGGAACAGAGAACTGGCAGGGAAGCCAGTTAATGAGATGATGGAATATGTAGCAACAAAATGCAAGGAGGCTGAGGAGAGGTTTGTACCCAAGGGTAACAGGAGTAATGAAAAAGCCAGGATGAGCCCATGGTTTACCCAAAGGTGCAGGGAGGCAAAAACCAAGTGTGCTAGGGAATGGAAGAAATATAGAAGGCAAAGGACCCAGGAGAATAAGGAGAACAGTCGTAGAGCCAGAAACGAATACGCACAGATAAGAAGGGAGGCCCAAAGACAATATGAAAATGACATAGCAGCGAAAGCCAAATCTGACCCGAAACTGTTGTACAGCCACATCAGGAGGAAAACAACAGTCAAGGACCAGGTAATCAGGCTAAGGAAGGAAGGAGGAGAGACAACAGGAAATGACCGTGAAGTATGTGAAGAACTCAACAAGAGATTCAAAGAAGTGTTCACAGAGGAGACAGAAGGGACTCCAGAAAGACGGAGAGGTGGGGCACACCACCAAGTGCTGGACACAGTGCACACAACCGAGGAAGAAGTGAAGAGGCTTCTGAGTGAGCTAGATACCTCAAAGGCAATGGGGCCAGATAACATCTCCCCATGGGTATTGAGAGAGGGAGCAGAGGCGCTATGTGTACCCCTAACAACAATATTCAATACATCTATCGAAACAGGGAGATTGCCTGAGGCATGGAAGACAGCAAATGTAGTCCCAATCTTTAAAAAAGGAGACAGACATGAAGCACTAAACTACAGACCAGTGTCACTGACATGTATAGTATGCAAAATCATGGAGAAGATTATCAGGAGAAGAGTGGTGGAACACCTAGAAAGGAATGATCTCATCAACAGCAGCCAGCATGGTTTCAGGGACGGGAAATCCTGTGTCACAAACCTACTGGAGTTCTATGACATGGTGACAGCAGTAAGACAAGAGAGAGAGGGGTGGGTGGATTGCATTTTCTTGGACTGCAAGAAGGCGTTTGACACAGTTCCACACAAGAGATTGGTGCAAAAACTGGAGGACCAAGCAGGGATAACAGGGAAGGCACTACAATGGATCAGGGAATACTTGTCAGGAAGACAGCAGCGAGTCATGGTACGTGGCGAGGTGTCAGAGTGGGCACCTGTGACCAGCGGGGTCCCGCAGGGGTCAGTCCTAGGACCAGTGCTGTTCCTGGTATTTGTGAACGACATGACGGAAGGAATAGACTCTGAGGTGTCCCTGTTTGCAGATGACGTGAAGTTGATGAGAAGAATACACTCGATCGAAGACCAGGCAGAACTACAAAGGGATCTGGACAGGCTGCAGACCTGGTCCAGCAATTGGCTCCTGGAGTTCAATCCCACCAAGTGCAAAGTCATGAAGATTGGGGAAGGGCAAAGAAGGCCGCAGACGGAGTACAGTCTAGGGGGTCAGAGACTACAAACCTCACTCAAGGAAAAAGATCTTGGGGTGAGTATAACACCAGGCACATCTCCTGAAGCGCACATCAACCAAATAACTGCTGCAGCATATGGGCGCCTAGCAAACCTCAGAACAGCATTCCGACATCTTAATAAGGAATCGTTCAGGACCCTGTACACCGTATACGTTAGGCCCATATTGGAGTATGCGGCACCAGTTTGGAACCCACACCTAGCCAAGCACGTAAAGAAACTAGAGAAAGTGCAAAGGTTTGCAACAAGACTAGTCCCAGAGCTAAGAGGTATGTCCTACGAGGAGAGGTTAAGGGAAATCAACCTGACGACACTGGAGGACAGGAGAGATAGGGGGGACATGATAACGACATACAAAATACTGAGGGGAATTGACAAGGTGGACAAAGACAGGATGTTCCAGAGATTGGACACAGTAACAAGGGGACACAGTTGGAAGCTAAAGACACAGATGAATCACAGGGATGTTAGGAAGTATTTCTTCAGCCACAGAGTAGTCAGTAAGTGGAATAGTTTGGGAAGCGATGTAGTGGAGGCAGGATCCATACATAGCTTTAAGCAGAGGTATGATAAAGCTCACGGCTCGGGGAGAGTGACCTAGTAGCGATCAGTGAAGAGGCGGGGCCAGGAGCTCGGACTCGACCCCCGCAACCTCAACTAGGTGAGTACAACTAGGTGAGTACACACACACACACACACGCACACACACACACACACACGAAAATGACATAGCAGCTAAAGGCAAATCTGACCCAAAGCTGTTGTACAGCCACATCAGGAGAAAAACAACAGTCAAGGACCAGGAAATCAGGCTGAGGAAGGAAGGAGGGGGGATCACAAGAAACGACCGAGGAATATGCGAGGAGCTCAACATGAGATTCAAAGTGTTCACAGAGGAGACAGAAGGGACTCAGGAAAGACAGTGAGGTGGGGTACACCATCAAGTGTTGGACACAATACATACAATTGAGGAGGAAGTGAAAAGGCTGCTAAGCGAGCTAGGTACCTCAAAGTTAGTTAGTTTAATATGTTTATTATGCACCCCATACCCATCCTGTGGGCGGTAGTCAAAAGATTACAGAGGTACATAACCTCAAAGGCGATGGGGCCGGACATCTCTCCATGGGTCCTGAGAGAGGGAGCGAAAGCACTGTAAGTGCCACTAACAATAATCTTCAACACCTCTATCGAAACAGAGTAACTACCTGAGGTGTGAAAGACAGCAAATGTAGTCCCAGTTTTTAGCAAAGGAGACAGACACGAAGCTTTAAATTACAGACCAGTGTCACTGACATGTATAGTATGCAAAGTCATGGAGAAGATTATCAGGAGAAGAGGGGTGGAACACTTCGAAAGGAATGAGCTTATCAACGGCAACTAGCACGGTTTCAGGGCAGGAAATCCTGTGTCACAAACCTACTGGAGTTCTATGACAGGGTGGCAGCAGTAAGACTAGAGAGAGAAGGGTGGGTATATAGCATTTTCTTGAACTGTAAGAAGGTTTTTGACACAGTTCCACGCAAGAGATTAGTGCATAAGCTGGAGGACCAGGCAGGTATAACAGGGAAGGCACTGCAGTGGATCAGGGAATACCTGTCAGGAAGACATCAGCGAGTCACGGTTCATGACGAGGTGTCAGAGTGGACGCCTGTGACGAGCGGGGTTCCACAGGAGCCAGTCCAAGGACCGGTGCTGTTTCTGGTATATGTGAAAGACATGACGGAAGAAACAGAATAAAATCTGTCCCTGTTTGCAGATGTGAAGTGATGAGAAGAATTCAGTCGGACGAGGACAAGGCGGAACTGCAAAGGGATCTGGAAAGGCTGCAGGCTTGGTCCAGAAACTGTCTCCTGGAGTTCAGCCCCACCAAGTGCAAAGTCATGAAGATTGGAGAAGGGCAAAGAAGACCACAGACGGAGTACAGTCTAGGGGACCAGATACTACAAACCTCACTCAAGAAAAAGGATCTTGGGGTGAGTATAACTCCGGGCACATCTGAGGCGCACATCAACCAAATATATACTGCAGCAAATGGGCGTCTAGCAACCCAAAGAATAACATTCCGACATCTCAATAAGGAATCATTCAGAACCCTGTACACCGTGTATATCAGGCCTGTACCGGAGTATGGGAGATGTTAAGCGAGTGTGTAGAAACTTTTGACCCAAGTGAGAGGGTAATTGTGGTAAGGAACCTAAATGCTAAAATAGGAGAAACATTTAGAGAGGGTGTGGTAGGTAAGTTTGAGGTGCCAGGTTTAATGATAATGGGGAGCATTTGATTGAACTTTCTATAGAAAGGGGTTTGGTTATAAATAACACATATTTTAAGAAAAAGAGGATAAATAAGTATGCAGGCTATGATATAGGGTGTAATGACAGTAGTTTGTTGGACTACGTATTGGTAGATAAAAGACTGTTGGGTAAACTGCAGGATGTACATGTTTAGAGAGGGGCCACAGATATATCGGATCACTTTTTAGTTGTAGCTACAATGAGAGTAAAAGGTAGATGGGATTCAAGGGAAATGGAAGCAGCAAGTAAGAGAGAGGTGAATGTTTATAAGCTAAAGGAGGAGGCAGTTAGGGTAAGATATAAACAACTATTGGAGGAGAGATGGGCTAGTGAGAGTAAGGCAATGGGGTAGAAGATGTATGGGGTAAGTTTAAGAATATAGTGCTAAAGTGTTCAGCAGAAGTTTATGGTTACAGGAAAGTGGGTGCGGGAGGGAAGAAGAACGATTGGTGGAATGATGTAAAGAGAGTAGTAAGAGAGAAAAAGTTAGCATATGAGAGGTTTTACAAAGTAGAAGTAATGTAAGGAGGGAAGAGTATGTGGAAAGAAAAAGAGAAGTTAAGAGAGTGGTGAAGCAATGTAAAAAGGGAGTCTCTCTCTTCTGGGTACTGTATGAGTCCTTTAACTTAAGTTCGATACTTTCCACTTCCCTGGTCAGCGCTTCCTTCCGTGTATCAGATAATCTAGCATTCTTGAGGAGCTCAGTGAATCTTCGCCGTCTTCTGTAGAGGGAGCGTCTTTCTCTCTCCAGTTTATTTCTTCTCTTCTTATTATTAGGGAAATATGCCTTGAACATACTTCAGCTGCTGTTGAGAATTTGGCCTTACCAGCTAAGATATATAATGAACACTTAGCTGATAAATGACAGCAAATCGTCTACACAGCCGTCCCTGCAGACGAGGTCTAGATGCTGTCGAAACCATCACAACAGTGGGCTGTCAAGAGATACAATTTGTAAGTATAAATTACCCCTAGGGGGTGTTATGTCAGCATATTTCATTCGATGATGGCTGACGAATACTTACTTGTTTGGACTCAAAAGTCCACACCTTACTGCCGATTATAGGTTGATTACAAACTCCTTGTGACTCAAGAATTGCGCAATCCCCCGATCTACAAGAAATTCGTAACATGCCTTGCTCTTTGTAACGTGAGCTATGGTGTTCTCAACACCTTCGACAGATATCGGTGACTTGATAGAAGCTGAAGTGTCCTTGGATGTCCACGTCTTCCATTGTCTAGGAAACGCACACTGGTACACTATGTTCAACAAGATTCGTCTTTATTGTTCACAATGTATCACAAGAGAAGCTGATCACACTTCTCTTAAGTGTTTATTGTGTTGTGTGAGACACTTTATTCACACTAACGCACAGATCAGTGTCCTTTGCTGGTTATCCTGGCGTCAGTGTCTCGTAGTAGAGTCAAAGTTAGTCTGGCGTCGTCACACCGCTCCATGCCGTCACTGCCCTAATACACAAAAAAAAACGCTGACCTAGTACCTTGCATCCTTGTCACCTCCTCGACGAAGCAAAGCAGAATGTTTGTTTCTTGCTGTCTTAAGCAGAAACAACAATGTACACTATTTTTACTATGGTAATAAAGTGGGAGCAGGATTTTCCTTAATTGTCCTGCTAAGTAAGAGATGTACTGTCTCTTATAAAAATACACTTTGCAACACCGCTGCAAGGAGCAGAGGTCATTTGACCACGCATAGCATCTGTGATCAATTACTCACTCTAGCAGTAAACAAGACGCTCGCCCCCTCTGAGTGGCCCCTCAGGGCTGAGAGGGCTGAAGGGGGCTGATACCCCCCTCCTGGAGAAAATTTCTCCACAGCTGCCAGGAAGTTGATCCTTTCAAGGCACTGGTTTGGATCCATGTTATTTAAGATCAAATTTCTGACGATGAACTTCCTAGGATGCAGAGTAACACTCAGAGTTGATTTCTTCAGTGCGTTTTGCTTAATATGTTAAAACAACTTCAAGAGAGAGATTAGGAAATATAACGATAATTATGGATCGCTTCAAATTTCTTTAGTACTGAAGAGAAGAAAGTTTCTAGCCTCCGATGAAAACTTAAAGTAAGTAGCGAAGGATATCTGATTACACATAAACACACTGATCTAGAAACTACAAATGAGTAAAAAATTATAAAAAAAAAAAATTCACTGAAAATACCAACGACAGAATTATTAAAAGTTATGATCAGAAATGTAACTAATGTTGTTATTCCAAATGCTGAAGTACAGGATCATTACAACAGATCACAGAGTCACTTGGAATAATGCAGCAACAATAACTTTCATGGAAAAAAGTCAGAGGTAGCCAAGGAAGCCTGGCTTAAATAAATAATACTACGAGATATTATCCATGGACATGCTGTGATAACTGGAAGCCCAACAGAGAGCTCAGAGAATATTAACAAATCATATGCTGCATATTTTGAGAGATATATGCACAAATTATTTAAACAATAACTACGTCTTTTTATTAAAGGGATCATGTGTTATATTACTAACCATATCCCCAGCACTCCGTCAGGTCAGGACATCCGCGTCCATCAAACATCCGGTCCACCCGCTGTGGGAATCCCTGCCTTTCTTTTTCTTAGCGGTATATAAGGTGTAGCATGGAGCAACAAGTATCAGTCAGTCAGCAGCACTCAGCCAGTAGTCTCCAGCTCACTCCTCGGCTCATCTTATATACTGAGGTAAGAACGACGTTGTCTCTTGTAACCTGTGACACTGATTGATGAACATTTTTCCTACAATACTGAACATCTTCCCTTTCCTAATGTGCGTATATATCAGTGATAAGGTGAAGCAAATTAAAGTAAATTTGAGTGAGTTAAGTACAAATTTTACTTACAGTTACCATGGCAGCCAACGCTCTCGCCCCCTTCATGTACCAGCTGCAGGAAAGTCTCAACAATTTCGACCTGAAGCAGTGGGTGGGTCAGCTGGATATTAAGACAGGTAGTCTCCTAGTGGTGGTGGTGGTTGGCATTCTCTTCCTCATCAACCTCTTCGCCAAACCATTCATTCCCTTCGGCAGGAGTCTCTTGTCCTCCGCCGCCGACGCCTGGGACAGCAGGGACCTGGGTCTTGCTAACACTCTCCGTGGAAGGTGAGACTGAGTCACCCCTCATTGTGTTAATTCATTATTAATGTAATTCACTACGTAATATTTTTTTTTTTTGTATAATATTCACGTTAAATTGTTTTTAGAGTATAAATCCATCTTCAGTAATATGTATAAGAAACTTACTAATAAAAATTCTTTTTATTTAATTCAGTAAATGCAATGTGCTTTTTGTAAGTGAATGATAAGAAGAGCCCAATCTGGACAGTTCATAGTCATAAATAACTTGCAGAATAAACGAGTCTTGCATCATACTCAATAATCATGATCTCTCCCAACAGTCGCTCACTTGAACCTTTGACAAATGTGTTGGACGCCCTGGCGAAGGCGGTGAAGAAGTGGGAGGAACCTGAAGACAGCGTCGTCAGGAACCGAGCACTCTAGTAACTTACTGCAGGTCTTCAGTGTTCTGACCAAAGCCATGACGAGTGAGCCCAGAGGCAACTCTATTAGTGTGATGAACACGGGTCTTGTGGAAGCTTTAAGTATTGGGCGTGATAAAATACAAACTCCATAAGTCGCAGTTCTCAGCATGTGCTGAGTAGTGAAACAGGGCATCCACATTTATAAATATTCATTCAATTCATGTCACCTAATTATTTTATTATTTATTATATGCATCTTAATAAAAATTTCTGAATTTTACCTCTTAATTTTAAAATCTACTCCTAACACAGTAAAGGTATAGGTGATGAATGAGATTATATATATATATATATATATATATATATATATATATATATATATATATATATATATATATATATATATATATATATATATTTTTTTTTTAATTATCACACTGGCCGATTCCCACCAAGGCAGGGTGGCCCGAAAAAGAAAAACTTTCACCATCATTCACTCCATCACTGTCTTGCCAGAAGGGTGCTTTACACTACAGTTTTTAAACTGCAACATTAACACCCCTCCTTCAGAGTGCAGGCACTGTACTTCCCATCTCCAGGACTCAAGTCCGGCCTGCCGGTTTCCCTGAACCCCTTCATAAATGTTACTTTGCTCACACTCCAACAGCACGTCAAGTATTAAAAACCATTAGTCTCCATTCACTCTTATCAAACACGCTCACGCACGCCTGCTGGAAGTCCAAGCCCCCTCGCACACAAAACCTCCTTTACCCCCTCCCTCCAACCTTTCCTAGGCCGACCCCTACCCCGCCTTCCTTCCACTACAGACTGATACACTCTTGAAGTCATTCTGTTTCGCTCCATTCTCTCTACATGTCCGAACCACCTCAACAACCCTTCCTCAGCCCTCTGGACAACAGTTTTGGTAATCCCGCACCTCCTCCTAACTTCCAAACTACGAATTCTCTGCATTATATTCACACCACACATTGCCCTCAGACATGACATCTCCACTGCCTCCAGCCTTCTCCTCGCTGCAACATTCATCACCCATGCTTCACACCCATATAAGAGTGTTGGTAAAACTATACTCTCATACATTCCCCTCTTTGCCTCCAAGGACAAAGTTCTTTGTCTCCACAGACTCCTAAGTGCACCACTCACCCTTTTCCCCTCATCAATTCTATGATTCACCTCATCCTTCATAGACCCATCCGCTGACACGTCCACTCCCAAATATCTGAATACATTCACCTCCTCCATACACTCTCCCTCCAATCTGATATCCAATCTTTCATCACCTAATATTTTTGTTATCCTCATAACCTTACTCTTTCCTGTATTCACTTTTAATTTTCTTCTTTTGCACACCCTACCAAATTCATCCACCAATCTCTGCAACTTCTCTTCAGAATCTCCCAAGAGCACAGTGTCATCAGCAAAGAGCAACTGTGACAACTCCCACTTTATGTGTATTCTTTATCTTTTAACTCCACGCCTCTTGTCAAGACCCTCGCATTTACTTCTCTTACAACCCCATCTATAAATATATTAAACAACCACGGTGACATCACACATCCTTGTCTAAGGCCTACTTTTACTGGGAAATAATTTCCCTCTTTCCTATGTACTCTAACTTGAGCCTCACTATCCTCGTAAAAACTCTTCACTGCTTTCAGTAACCTACCTCCTACACCATACACCTGCAACATCTGCCACATTGCCCCCCTATCCACCCTGTCATACGCCTTTTCCAAATCCATAAATGCCACAAAGACCTCTTTAGCCTTATCTAAATACTGTTCACTTATATGTTTCACTGTAAACACCTGGTCCACACACCCCCTACCTTTCCTAAAGCCTCCTTGTTCATCTGCTATCCTATTCTCAGTCTTACTTTTAATTCTTTCAATAATAACTCTACCATACACTTTACCAGGTATACTCAACAGACTTATCCCCCTATAATTTTTGCACTCTCTTTTGTCCCCTTTGCCTTTATACAAAGGAACTATGCATGCTCTCTGCCAATCCCTAGGTACCTTACCCTCTTCCATACATTTATTAAATAATTGCACCAACCACTCCAAAACTATATCCCCACCTGCTTTTAACATTTCTATCTTTATCCCATCAATCCCGGCTGCCTTACCCCCTTTCATTTTACCTACTGCCTCACGAACTTCCCCCACACTCACAACTGGCTCTTCCTCACTCCTACAAGATGTTATTCCTCCTTGCCCTATACACGAAATCACAGCTTCCCTATCTTCATCAACATTTAACAATTCCTCAAAATATTCCCTCCATCTTCCCAATACCTCTAACTCTCCATTTAATAACTCTCCTCTCCTATTTTTAACTGACAAATCCATTTGTTCTCTAGGCTTCCTTAACTTGTTAATCTCACTCCAAAACTTTTTCTTATTTTCAACAAAATTTGTTGATAACATCTCACCCACTCTCTCATTTGCTCTCTTTTTACATTGCTTCACCACTCTCTTAACCTCTCTCTTTTTCTCCATATACTCTTCCCTCCTTGCATCACTTCTACTTTGTAAAAACTTCTCATATGCTAACTTTTTCTCCCTTACTACTCTCTGTACATCATCATTCCACCAATCGCTCCTCTTCCCTCCCGCACCCACTTTCCTGTAACCACAAACTTCTGCTGAACACTCTAACACTACATTTTTAAACCTACCCCATACCTCTTCGACCCCATTGCCTATGCTCTCATTAGCCCATCTATCCTCCAATAGCTGTTTATATCTTTCCCTAACTGCCTCCTCTTTTAGTTTATAAACCTTCACCTCTCTCTTCCCTGATGCTTCTATTCTCCTTGTATCCCATCTACCTTCTACTCTCAGTGTAGCTACAACTAGAAAGTGATCTGATATATCTGTGGCCCCTCTATAAACATGTACATCCTGAAGTCTACTCAACAGTCTTTTATCTACCAATACATAATCCAACAAACTACTGTCATTTCGCCCTACATCATATCTTGTATACTTATTTATCCTCTTTTTCTTAAAATATGTATTACCTATAACTAAACCCCTTTCTATGCAAATTTCAATCAAAGGGCTCAGATTATCATTTACACCTGGCACCCCAAACTTACCTACCACACCCTCTCTAAAAGTTTCTCCTACTTTAGCATTCAGGTCCCCTACCACAATTACTCTCTCACTTGGTTCAAAGGCTCCTATACATTCACTTAACATCTCCCAAAATCTCTCTCTCTCCTCTGCATTCCTCTCTTCTCCAGGTGCATACACGCTTATTATGACCCACTTCTCGCATCCAACCTTTACTTTAATCCACATAATTCTTGCATTTACACATTCATATTCTCTTTTCTCCTTCCATAACTGATCATTCAACATTACTGCTACCCCTTCCTTTGCTCTAACTCTCTCAGATACTCCAGATTTAATCCCATTTATTTCCCCCCACCTAAACTCCCCTACCCCCTTCAACTTTGTTTCGCTTAGGGCCAGGACATCCAACTTCTTTTCATTCATAACATCAGCAATCATCTGTTTCTTGTCATCTGCACTACATCCACGCACATTCAAGCATCCCAGTTTTATAAAGTTTTTCTTCTTCTCTTTTTTAGTAAATGTCTACAGGAGAAGGGGTTACTAGCCCATTGCTCCCGGCATTTTAGTCGCCTCATACGACACGCATGGCTTACGGAGGAAAGATTCTTTTCCACTTCCCCATGGACAATAGAAGAAATAAAGAAGAACAAGAGCTATGTAGAAAAAGGAGAAAAACCTAGATGTATGTATATATATATATATGCATGTGCATGTCTGTGAAGTGTGACCAAAGTGTAAGTTGGAGTAGCAAGATATCCCTGTTATCTAGCGTGTTTATGAGACAGAAAAAGACACCAGCAATTCTACCATCATGCAAAACAGTTACAGGTTTCTGTTTCACAGTCATCTGGCAGGACGGTAGTACTTCCCTGGGTGGTTGCTGTCTATATATGATTTTAGGTGCACCATCCCAAAAACAGCACCACCGATTTAGAATCAAGCAAAGTGAATAATTCTCAGCTACTCTCAAACAGCCCACGTTTGTAGCCTAATTTTTGAGCCTATCGTCCCCTCTATATATGATAGTAAAGTCAGCAACATTTTTAATAGAGCAATTGAAGCTGCATATGATAATAGTCATTATCATGGAAGAAGTTGGTAAATAGTAGTGGCTAAATATTTAAATTACTTTGTTCTGCATAACAAAGCTTCTCATAACAGGAAGAATATTAAAAAGGTGTATCCCCTAATTCTACGCCATTTCAATGTAAATTCAGTGCATATAGGCTATCTTCGTTATTGTAACCATGAACGAGTGGTATTTAATCAATAACCACTCGTTCGTGGTTACAATACTATATACACTGCTTGTGGAGGCTAGTACACCAAACGGGGAGCAGAATGAAATTAGCTGAGTCACCCACACCATCGTATGTCCTCGGATCGAGGTGCAACACCTAGCTCTGCTGGGTGCGTGATTCTTGTAGGATTGTGTGGTCAAGTGGGTCAGAGCGTTGTGAATTTTCGCTCACCATGAGATGGGCTAAAACAACACGGGTTCGATCCCCCCGGCTAGTCGCAGTGTTTTATTGATTAATACCACTCGTTCGTGGTTACAGTACTATATATGCTGCTTGTGGAGGCTAGTACACCAAACGGGGAGTAGAATGAAATCAGATGAGTCACCCACACCATCGTATGTCCTCGGATCACGGTACAGCACCTAGCTCTGCTGGGTGCGTGATCTTTGTAGGATTGTATGTATGGTCCAGTGGGTTAGAGTGTCTTGAATTTTCGCTCACCATGAGGAGGGCTAAAACAACACGGGTTCTCCCTCGGCTAGTCGCAGTGTTATTGATTACATATCACTCGTTCGTGATGGGAATCGGCCGATGTGTTAATTATATATATATATATATATATTAAATATATATATATATATATATATATATATATATATATATATATATATATATATTTATATATATATATACATACATACATAATAGGAGGGATATTTACAGCCTTTGACCCCCCTAGTCTATACTTCGTTTTCGGCCTTCTTCCTTCTTCCCCAATCTTCTTGATCTTGCATTTACTCTGGTTGAATTCAAGCAACCACCTATCTCACCACTTTTGAACATATGTACAGTGTATGTATGTTTTTTTTTTCAACAAGTTGGCCGTCTCCCACCGAGGCAGGGTGACCCAAAAAAGAAAGAAAATCCCCAAAAAGAAAATGCTTTCATCATCAAACACTTTCACCTCACTCACACATAATCACTGTTTTTGCAGAGGTGCTCAGAATACAACAGTCTAGAAGCATATACGTATAAAGATACACAACATATCCCTCCAAACTGCCAATATCCCAAACCCCTCCTTTAAAGTGCAGGCATTGTACTTCCCATTTCCAGGACTCAAGTCCGACTATATGTATGTATGTATATATAATATATGGAGAGGAAGGCTAGTTGTCAACGTTATTTTAATTTGTCAAGGTTATTTTACACACCACTAAACTAACATTTATGCAGAGCATTTCTGGCAAGCTTAAAATTAACTTAAGACTAAAAGGACAATAAAAAAGTTACAAATATGTATACAAAGACATTCAAGATGAATATAATAAAATTTATTCAATGAATATAACACAAATATAAGGGAGGAGGAAACGGAGTTTGGTACATGACAATAAGAAAAATTAGTTGGATTATCACTAGATTTGGTGATATTACATTTCGTTATATGTATTTTTAGATTATTGTTGTTGTTGTTGTTGTTGTTGTTAGCGCTAAGCCTTTTTTTTTTTAGAAAATGTTGTGCTAAGCTGCTAAGTACACAGGATATATACCCTGAATGGAGTATTTATCTCAGTGTATATATGAAGAATTTAATTTAATTCTTATTTTAGAGGTAGAGTATTGCTGTGTACATGTGGTGAACAGGTTACCGTGCAGTCTTAAGTGGCGCGTCAGTCCCCTGTCTCCTAATATATTTATTTCTTCCCTAAAATCTACCTTGCCCATAATTACTATCGCATTTGCTTTGTCTGGTTTTGTGCTGCAGAGGTCTAAGCTTTGCTCAGGCCTCTGCAACACAACTGTCCTCTGAGACTTGGTAAGTTATACCATGAATTAAGGAAAGATCCTGGACTTCACCTTACGAAAGCAGACAAAGCAAATGCGATAGTAATTATGGACAAGGTAGATTATAGGAGAAAAATGACAAATTATTAGAAGACAGTGGAATTGATGTGCAGCCTTGATGATCCTAGTGTAGTTGATAGGCTCTGAATATCAAGTGTTCTGACGTGTACATTTTCCAATACAGAAGTGAAAGCATTTTTTTTAATAGGATGTTCAGCAGTTCCGCATAAAAAAAGATATATTCGAATCAATTTGTTGGAGAATTACTTTCAGTATGGAACATTTTTCCTTGAGACAAAAAAGTTTTATTATTCAACCTGACTGACTTTAATGACGTCATAATAAGCAACAGATGCGAACACTTCTTTCCTAGTGAAGCGACTTAGACGGATACCGTAATACACAGTATACTAAAGCAACGTTGTTCTTCCTGTACCTCTTAAAGGAGGTTCTTTGACGCTGGTTAGGAGATCTTGATCCAGGGAATTGGATTTGTGCTCCAGTTCCCTGAATTCAGTCTGAATACCTTCCATCCCCTCCCCACATGCGCTGTATAATCCTCCGGGTTTAGCGCTCCCCGTGATAATAATAATAATAACAATCTTCCAGAATTGATGCTAAGAATGGCTGCTTTTGTATAGACAAAGTATAATGTATCGGTTAAATACCAGCTTCTTATTTAATACAGACAGCGGCATCTGTGGCCTGACCTTCTAATCAGTAGTATACAATACTGGAGCACATGGTGCTCCACGCACCATGTGCTCCACGCACCATGTGCTCCACGCACCATGTGCTCCACGCACCATGTGCTCCACGCACCATGTCCTCAATGCCTGCTCCTAGGCTAAGGGACTGATTACCTCATCTGCCGTCTTCTGTAGTTAATTCTGCGAGGCATGGGGACTGATTACCTCCTCTTCTATAGTCGTTCGTTTCTGTTCCTGTATTGTATTGATAAAGACACTAGAGTGAGATGACTACAAAAAATACAAAATGTTGCACGTGTGTCTAATTCATCAATCTGTCCTTCTACTCACACACACACACACACACACATACACACACACACACACACACACACACACACACACACACACACACACACACACACACACACACACACACACACACACACACACACACACACACACATATTGGAGTATGCGGCACCAGTTTGGAACCCACACCTAGCCAAGCACGTAAAGAAACTAGAGAAAGTGCAAAGGTTTGCAACAAGACTAGTCCCAGAGCTAAGAGGTATGTCCTACGAGGAGAGGTTAAGGGAAATCAACCTGACGACACTGGAGGACAGGAGAGATAGGGGGGACATGATAACGACATACAAAATACTGAGAGGAATTGACAAGGTGGACAAAAACAGGATGTTCCAGAGATTGGACACAGTAACAAGGGGACACAGTTGGAAGCTAAAGACACAGATGAATCACAGGGATGTTAGGAAGTATTTCTTCAGCCACAGAGTAGTCAGTAAGTGGAATAGTTTGGGAAGCGATGTAGTGGAGGCAGGATCCATACATAGCTTTAAGCAGAGGTACGATAAAGCTCACGGCTCAGGGAGAGTGACCTAGTAGCGATCAGTGAAGAGGCGGGGCCAGGAGCTCGGACTCGACCCCCGCAACCTCAACTAGGTGAGTACAACTAGGTGAGTACATACACACACACACACACACACACACACACACACACACACACACACACACACACACACACACACACACACACACACACACACACACACACACACACACACACACACACACACACACACACACACACACACACACACACACACACAGAACAGCAGGAGGCCAAGGCAAGAGTACGACGAGAGCAATAGAGCGATGGTTGACACACTGGCTAGAGTGGCCAGAAGAGCTCATGCATGCAGGGCAAAGCTCCTGATCATGGGTGACTTTAACCACAAGGAGATCGATTGGGAGAACTTGGACCCGCATGGGGGCCAAGATACATGGAGGGCTAAGATGATGGAGGTGGTACTGGAAAACTTCATGTACCAACACGTAAGGGACACTACAAGAGAGAGAGGAGAGGATGAACCAGCAAGGCTAGACTTAGTATTCACCTTGAGTAGTGCAGATATCGAGGACATCACATATGAAAGACCCCTTGGGACCAGTGACCATGTAGTTTTAAGCTTCGAATACACAGTAGAGCTACAAGTGGAGGGAGAAGCAGGAAGGCCAGGACGAATGAAGCCAAACTACAAGAAAGGGGACTACACAGGAATGAGGAACTTCCTGAACGGGGTTCAGTGGGACAGAGAACTGGCAGGGAAGCCAGTTAATGAGATGATGGAATATGTAGCAACAAAATGCAAGGAGGCTGAGGAAAGGTTTGTACCCTAGGGTAACAGGAATAATGAAAAAGCCAGGATGAGCCCATGGGTTACCCAAAGGTGCAGGGAGGCAAAAACCAAGTGTGCTAGGGAATGGAAGAAATATAGAAGGCAAAGGACCCAGGAGAATAAGGAGAGCAGTCGTAGAGCCAGAAACGAATATGCACAGATAAGAAGGGAGGCCCAAAGACAATATGAAAATGACATAGCAGCGAAAGCCAAATCTGACCCGAAACTGTTGTACAGCCACATCAGGAGGAAAACAACAGTCAAGGACCAGGTAATCAGGCTATGGAAGGAAGGAGGAGAGACAACAAGAAATGACGGTGAAGTATGTGAGGAACTCAACAAGAGATTCAAAGAAGTGTTCACAGAGGAGACAGAAGGGGCTCCAGAAAGACGGAGAGGTGGGGCACACCACCAAGTGCTGGACACAGTGCACACAACCGAGGAAGAAGTGAAGAGGCTTCTGAGTGAGCTAGATACCTCAAAGGCAATGGGGCCAGATAACATCTCCCCATGGGTATTGAGAGAGGGAGCAGAGGCACTATGTGTACCCCTAACAACAATATTCAATACATCTATCGAAACAGGGAGATTGCCTGAGGCATGGAAGACAGCAAATGTAGTCCCAATCTTTAAAAAAGGAGACAGACATGAAGCATTAAACTACAGACCAGTGTCACTGACATGTATAGTATGCAAAATCATGGAGAAGATTATCAGGAGAAGAGTGGTGGAACACCTAGAAAGGAATGATCTCATCAACAGCAGCCAACATGGTTTCAGGGACGGGAAATCCTGTGTCACAAACCTACTGGAGTTCTATGACATGGTGACAGCAGTAAGACAAGAGAGAAAGGGGTGGGTGGATTGCATATTCTTGGACTGCAAGAAGGCGTTTGACACAGTTCCACACAAGAAATTGGTGCAAAAACTGGAGGACCAAGCAGGGATAACAGGGAAGGCACTACAATGGATCAGGGAATACTTGTCAGGAAGACAGCAGCGAGTCATGGTACGTGGCGAGGTGTCAGAGTGGGCACCTGTGACCAGCGGGGTCCCACAGGGGTCAGTCCTAGGACCAGTGGTGTTTCTGGTATTTGTGAACGACATGACGGAAGGAATAGACTCTGAGGTGTCCCTGTTTGCAGATGACGTGAAGTTGATGAGAAGAATTCACTCGATCGAAGACCAGGTAGAACTACAAAGGGATCTGGACAGGCTGCAGACCTGGTCCAGCAATTGGCTCCTGGAGTTCAATCCCACCAAGTGCAAAGTCATGAAGATTGGGGAAGGGCAAAGAAGACCGCAGACGGAGTACAGTCTAGGGGGCCAGAGACTACAAACCTCACTCAAGGAAAAAGATCTTGGGGTGAGTATAACACCAGGCACATCTCCTGAAGCGCACATCAACCAAATAACTGCTGCAGCATATGGGCGCCTAGCAAACCTCAGAACAGCATTTCGACATCTTAATAAGGAATCGTTCAGGACCCTGTACACCGTGTACGTTAGGCCCATATTGGAGTATGCGGCACCAGTTTGGAACCCACACCTAGCCAAGCACGTAAAGAAACTAGAGAAAGTGCAAAGGTTTGCAACAAGACTAGTCCCAGAGCTAAGAGGTATGTCCTACGAGGAGAGGTTAAGGGAAATCAACCTGACGACACTGGAGGAGAGGAGAGATAGGGGGGACATGATAACGACATACAAAATACTGAGAGGAATTGACAAGTTGGACAAAGACAGGATGTTCCAGAGATTGGACACAGTAACCAGTGGACACAGTTGGAAGTTGAAGACACAGATGAATCACAGGGATGTTAGGAAGTATTTCTTCAGCCACAGAGTAGTCAGTAAGTGGAATAGTTTGGGAAGCGATGTAGTGGAGGCAGGATCCATACATAGCTTTAAGCAGAGGTATGATAAAGCTCACGGCTCAGGGAGAGTGACCTAGTAGCGATCAGTGAAGAGGCGGGGCCAGGAGCTCGGACTCGACCCCCGCAACCTCAACTAGGTGAGTACAACTAGGTGAGGTGAGTACACACACACACACACTCACACACACACACACACACACACACACACACACACACACACACACACACACACACACACACACACACACACACACACACACACACACACACACACACTGAGGCAGGATCCATGCATAGTTTAAGAAATATGATAAAGTTCGAGGAGCAGGGAGAGAGTGGACTTAGTAGCGACCAGCGAGGAGGCGGGGCCAGGAGCTGTAACCCGACCCCTGCAACCACAAATAGATACGTACAAATAGGTAAATACAGCTAAACCTGATGATATTAGAGGAAAGAAGGCCTAGAGGTTATATGAGTAAATACATAATACTGGGAGGAATTAACAAAGTGTTCTGGAACAGATTGTTCACAGGCGGGAGACGAACACGAGAACACAGCTGCAAGTTGAAAATAAAGATGAGCGACAGAGATGTTAGGAAATGTTTCATAAGTCTTAGAGTCGTCAGCAGTAACAGCCTGAGTGATCAGAACCTGATTCACCACGAGGCCTGGTCTCAGACCGGGCATCGGAGGCGTTGGCCCCTGAAACCCTCTCCAGGTATACCTAAACAGTAGAGGCAGGACCCATACATAACTTTAAAACGAGGGACGATAAAACTCTCGAGACCAGGAGACAGTGAACCTGGCAAAGGGCTAGAGAAGAAGCGGGACCAAGAGCTGAAACTCTACCCTTGTAATCACATATACTAGATGAATATTCACACGCGCACACATACAGAGTGTCTATCGACAAGTGATTCTGACAAGTGGTAAATAACACACGTACATAGGTCAGAAATGTAGACTGCAGAACTCCCAGGTAACATCCGGGCCACGAGTTGCGGGACAGTGCAGACACCTTTCATTTTCGCGGTGGTATAAAAGGTAAGACTCTCCAGCCTGTGAGTCAGTCATCCTCTGAGCCTCATACCTACAAGCTTCTCCATACATACCTGAAGCTGCCTCTCACGCACTCCGTCTCTCTCTCACATTCCAAAAATTCCCTCTACTGGTAAGTTGTGCTTAAATTGTTGAAAATAATTATCAGTTTGTAATAATATAAATAATACTGTAGTCAGTCATACGAACATTTATGTGTATTATCTTGAGCAGAACAAAAGTATTAAATACCAATGTTAACTATTTTGCAGCAACCATGCCAGCCACCGCCCTCGCCCCCTTCATGTACCAGCTGCAGGATACATTACGTACTGTCGACCTCAAGCACTGGGTCAGTCAGCTGGACATTAAGGGAGTAAGTGTGGTGGTGTTGGTGGTACTGGGTGTGTTGCTGTTGCTCAACCTGCTCACAAAGTCCACTGCTCCCTATGGCAGAAGTGTCTTGTCCTCCGCCGTCCACATCTGGGACAACAGGAATCACCTGGGACTGACTCGAGCCTTCTTTGGAAAGTAAGTTACTATATAATTTCTTAATTCTTATGAGAGTTATGTATTTGAGTCGCCAGCGTCTACTCAATATTTGTTTAACATTTTATATATCTTAAAATTTACACATCAAATCATGCATTATGGATTAAAAGAAAATGAGTCATTATATTTGACTATTACATACCTCTAAATATCGAATATTAAAAGTATTCTTGCTTATTAATAATGTCTTATAAAAAAACTAGTTAGTTCTCGTGAAGAAAAAATCAAATGTAGATAAATAACATTTAACCTACTAGTGTAACTAATCAGTAATTAATAACTGCCAACAGTCGCTCGCTGGAGCCTTTGACACATGTCTTGGATGCCCTGGCGGCGGCGGCGAAGAAGTGGGAGGAACCTAAAGACAGCACCTTCAGAAAACGAGCACATTAATGTTATTCTGTAAAATCATTAATATAGCGACGAAAACTAAGGAAAGGAACCAAAGAGCGATGCATCTGTAGTCAGATGCCGACGACCCTGGTGGGTTGTTTTCAAATTACCAGCAGGTCTAGAGTTTGCTTACACACTGGTACTCCGCCTATGACAAGGCAGGTCAGTGTGACTTTGTCAATGGTCCAAGTCGGACCGAAACGTCGTCGTAAGCTTCTGTCTTTTATGTGCGGGTTATTTGTGTATCGTTCCAGTCACGGTATTGTGCCTTTTTGTTATTTATTTATTTATTCAGGTCTTGAAATCTACACGCATTTGCATAGCAATTTTTACCCAAGATACGGCCCAGAAAAGTAAACTAACAACCATGCACATATTTTACTGCTAGGTGAACAAAGGTGTAATGAAACCTATCATACACCTCGTCTTCCATTTGCTGGAGGTAAAACCAGAAGGCCTTTATTGTTCTACACCGAGAACACTGATAACTGAGCTACGAGTCATGACGCTCTGCGAGCCAGAGTTCACTCTTTATTGTCTTCAGCTTTATAAATCAGGTCGCATTGTGCGCGCGTGTGTGTAGCAACTGCGTCACGTTGTGTAACTACTGTTGTATTCTGCGTCACGTTGTGTAACTACTGGTTTATTCTGCGTCACGTTGTGTAACTACTGTTGTATTCTGCGTCACGTTGTGTAACTACTGTTGTATTCTGGGTCACGTTGTGCGTGTAGCTGGTATTATGTGAGTAACTGTGGTTATGTTGAATGCATAACTGTTCTTATGTACGAGTAGCTGCTTTTATGTTGTATTATAGCTGTTATGTTGTATGAGTAGCTATTGTTACATTGTGTAAGTAAGCTATTGTTATGTTGTATGAGTAGCTATTATTACATTGTGTAAGTAAGCTATTGTTATGTTGCATGAGTAGCTATTGTTACATTGTGTAAGTAAGCTATTGTTATGTTGCATGAGTAGCTATTGTTACATTGTGTAAGTAAGCTATTGTTATGTTGTATGAGTAGCTATTGTTATGTTGTATGAGTAGCTATTGTTACATTGTGTAAGTAAGCTATTGTTATGTTGCATGAGTAGCTATTGTTACATTGTGTAAGTAAGCTATTGTTATGTTGTATGAGTAGCTATTGCTATGTTGTATGAGTAGCTATTGTTACATTGTGTAAGTAAGCTATTGTTATGTTGCATGAGTAACTATTGTTACATTGTGTAAGTAAGCTATTGTTATGTTGTATGAGTAGCTATTGTTATGTTGTATGAGTAGCTATTGTTATGTTGTATGAGGAGCTATTGTTATGTTGTATGAGGAGCTGTTGTTATGTTGTATGAGGAGCTATTGTTATGTTGTATGAGGAGCTATTGTTATGTTGTATGAGGAGCTATTGTTATGTTGTATGAGGAGCTATTGTTATGTTGTATGAGAAGCTATTGTTATGTTGTATGAGGAGCTATTGTTATGTAGTATGAGGAGCTATTGTTATGTTGTATGAGGAGCTATTGTTATGTTGTATGAGGAGCTATTGTTATGTTGTATGAGGAGCTATTGTTATGTTGTATGAGGAGCTATTGTTATGTTGTATGAGGAGCTATTGTTATGTTGTATGTGGAGCTATTGTTATGTTGTATGAGGAGCTATTGTTATGTTGTATGAGGAGCTATTGTTATGTTGTATGAGCAGCTATTGTTATGTAGTATGAGGAGCTATTGTTATGCTGTATGAGGAGCTATTGTTATGTTGTATGAAGAGCTATTGTTATGTTGTATGAGGAGCTATTGTTATGTTGTATGAGGAGCTATTGTTATGTAGTATGAGGAGCTATTGTTATGCTGTATGAGGAGCTATTGTTATGTTGTATGAGGAGCTATTGTTATGTTGTATGAGGAGCTATTGTTATGTTGTATGAGGAGCTATTGTTATGTTGTATGAGGAGCTATTGTTATGTTGTATGAGGTGCTATTGTTATGTTGTATGAGGAGCTATTGTTATGTTGTATGAGGAGCTATTGTTATGTTGTATGAGGAGCTATTGTTATGTTGTATGAGGAGCTATTGTTATGCTGTATGAGGAGCTATTGTTATGTAGTATGGAGAGCTATTGTTGTGTTGTATGAGGAGCTATTGTTATGTAGTATGAAGAGCTATTGTTATGTTGTATGAGGAGCTATTGTTATGTTGTATGAGTAGCTGTTGTGTTGAGTCGCATTGTTTGGCTAAAGATAAGCAAGGACAATCAAGCAGTGTTTCTTATCACTAATTGAGTCAAGATATTACTAAATCTATTTTTATTACACTCGTTTTTGTATTTTATATATATGTCTTTATTTTTATATAAAATATAAGATAAAATAAATTATTAGCCAAAATATAAGTGCAGTTATACTTTATATCATTTTTGTCACTATGAATGATGTACTGGAACAGTAACTTTTAGTGTAAATTACGCAGTGCAACAAACAACACAAAAGTGCATTATTAGCTTCATTATAATTTTTTTTATTAGCAAAATTGGATGCACCGACAGCTGCTGCCTTATTTTATATAGTAATTACATACCGAGAACAAAAGCTAACTATGTTTCCCTGATGTATTCCATCACACAGAATGGGGGAAGCTTCATACATTCTGTTGAAATCTATCATTCTGAGCCGGAAGACTTTAGTAGAGCAGTGAGAATATCGTCAAGCATTCCGTTATAGAGTCAGCAGCTACGGCATCTAGCTGTTTTAACTTTTAAGGTTTAAATAAGATGTTATAAGGATCCCAGTGGAAATAAGTCACTTTTTCCGACTTTTTGGGGGGATTATCCAAGGTAATTTACACATGCGCTGTTATGTATGATAATTTATGTAACTATATTTATGTGTGCCTGTACCTGAATTAAGTTACTTATTTACTAAAGGTTTCGTTATGGTAGAGCTGTCCTGGCCCATCCTAAACACTTGGATCTTTTTTATGGATATATCTTTATCATCACACAGCAAATGAGAGAGAGAAGACGGGCTGGGTGAAATTTGAACTCTTTTTCCAATTCATTTTTACAATAGTGTCTCAACGTTTTAAAACTACATAGTATACCTAAGAATTTATATTTATAGACAGAACGAATTCCCTGTTACATTATTAACCTGTCAGCAACCAGCCTGAACATCATGACAAACTCTGTTCCACTTATACAGAGCAACAACCAATAAATCTGGATTCATCTGTCATAAGTTGAGCTAAATTAAGCTTCATCACATTATATTAATTGATCAAGAAAAGGCCAGGTTGCTGGGCTCGTGCAGTAGCAGTAAACAGTAATAAATGTCACTTCAAGAAGATGCGCGTGTTAGATATTGCTTTACAATAATACTAATACTAATAATAACAATACTTGCAGTATACCTGGAGAGGGCTTCGGGGGTCAACGCCCCCGTGGCTCGGTCAGAGACCAGGCCTCGTGGTGGATCAAGGGTCTGATCAACCAGGTTGTTACTGCTGGCCGCACGCAAACTGACGTACGAACCACACCCTGGCTGGTCAGGTACTGACCTTAGTTACCTGTCCAGTGCCTTCTTGAAGACAGCCAGGGGTCTATTGGTAATCCCCCTTATGTATGCTGGGAGGCAGCTGAACAGTCTTGGTCCCCGGGCACTTATTGTGTTGTCTCTCACTGTACTAGTGGTTCCCCTGCTTTTCATTGGGGTAATGTTGCATCTCCTACCGAGTCTTTTGCTTTCATAGGGAGTGATTTTCGTGTGCAAATTTGGTACTAATTCCTCTAGGATTTTCCAAGTATATATTATCATGTATCTCTCTCGCCTGAGCTCCAGGGAATAAAGATCAAGGCCTTCAGCCGTTTCCAGTAATATAGGTGCCTTATCGTACTTATGTGTGCCGTGAAAGTTCTTTGTACACTCTCCAGGTCAGCAATTTCGCCAGCCTTGAAGGGGGCAGCTAGTGTACAGCAGTATTCCAGCCTAGAGAGAACAAGCGATTTGAAGAAAAGCATCATGGGCTGACGTCCATAATTTTGAAGGTCCTCTATCCATCTTCTTTTTCTTGTTGATTCGCCCGTATTCTCCCGGCCCGGGCCTTTTCCAAGTGGTGGCCCGGCCTTGGCTCCCTGTCGAGGGAGTGTCTGAGACCTAAGTCTCCCATGGGAGGAGGTACAAGTACCCCCTCATCGTTGGGACCAACTGTCCCCAGGCCTAGCCACATTCCCCGCCCTCACGGGGCTCGTAGGGAGAAGCTAGGCCTCTCTGGTCTGCCATCCCCGCCCCAAGGGGGCTAATGGGAATGACAGTCTTGTGAGCTACAAGCTCTAGCTCAGGCACCTACCCTGCCCTAGAAGAGCTGGGCATGGTGTCGATCTCATTATCTATCCTATCATTTTCCTATTTTAATAATAATAAGAACAATAATTTCTCCAAGTATATATTACTTCTATTACAGACTTAGTTGACATCACCGGCATAAAAAACGGGTCGTCTACATTACGACCCACGTCAGGTTACACTTGTCTCCTGACAAGTAATATAACAACAATCACTGGTATACTTACAGAAAGCCCCGGGTTATGCAGAACATTTCAAGCAACATAGCAGCATAATTTGCTAAGAAAAAATTATTAATCTTTGCAGATCTTCCTCTTGACTGTGGTTGAACAGGTATTAATGCCTTATAATTTATATGAGTGCAAACAACTTACAATTATTTAAATCTCACCTCCCTACCTAACAGGTTTTTTAGTAGCATTACGAAATTCTTTGGGACTTCACTGCTTCCAGGCGTTCGCTTCAGCGAGATTGTCCATGTGCGAGTCTGGCCCAAGGTATATACTTGGTATAACATACCATTAATATATATATACACCAAGGGGTGTGTATCTCCTCTTGTATATACATAGACATGTGTATTTCTCTCAGTGGATATATACTTAGAATTTATTCTAATCTCTATTTTACACATTAAAGTACTCTTAACTGGTAGTAAACAGATGGAATGCAGCCTTGACGACCCTCGTGTAGTCGATGGGCTTCAAACCTAATTAAACAAAACTCATTCTTCGGGCCTGACCGGGAGTTGAACCCGGGACCTCTCGCACCCTAAGCGAGAATCATACCACTAGACCATCAGGCCTCTGAAGAGACTTCTCTTTACTTTATTGAACTTACTTTGATTCTCTAGGTATAACTTAATAATTTACAGATGTTTCTGGGTCAATGTGTACACACGTTGTGTGGGTCATCAATGCTTATTCCTTGGGTACAATTGAAAATGAGTTTGGCAAATATTTTGGTTAGTGGGCCTGCTGGAGTGTTCATACTTTCTTATGTTCTTATGTTAATTCCATATACACTTAGGACATTATTGGCAACGCTTTTGGTCCTTGAATCTTGGTCACTCCAAATAATATACGGGACATCGACACCATGCCCAGCTCTTCTAGGACAGGGTAGGTGCCTGAGCCAGAGCTTGCAGCTCACAAGACTGTCATTCCCATTAGCCCCCTTGGGGCGTGGATGGCAGACCAGAGAGGCCTAGCTTCTCCCTACGAACTCCGTGAGGGTGGGGAATGTGGCTAGGCCTTGGGACAGTTGGTCCCAACGATGAGGGGGGTGCTTGTACCTCCTCCCATGGGAGACTTAGGTCTCAGACACTCCCTCGACAGGGAACCAAGGCCGGGTCATCACTTGGAAAAGGCCCGGGCCGGGAGAAAACCGGCGAATCAAGAAGAAGAAAATATGGGAATATGTGGTTGTTAAAGATTCGCCGGTAGGTTGTGATATATATATGTAGAAGACATACTCGACACGTCATTGGTGTCGATCGTGCTAGATCACACGTCATTGTGAAGGCATCAGGTCATCTAATAGCCGTGTCAGGTGGGCAACAAGGAATCAGCGTGGAATATTATCATGTGTAAAAGGGTGGGTGAGAAAGTGTTCTTGTCATACCTTCATTCCTTGCTCTTGGTAGTAGCAGTTAAGGATGCTTCAATACAATGGCGCTCATGAATGATGGATTCTCTGTAGATCAGCTCTGCTTTGTTCCAGTTCATGAGATGTCCCTCTTTAGAGCCGTGCAAGATACGAGTATTTTTTGGTTTCGTCTCGGTTGTATGCATCGTAGTGTTCTCTAATCCGTGAAGAAAAATTCCTGTTACTCCTACATAGAACTTAAGAACAAGAATGGCCTACTGGCCCATACAAGGCAGGTCCTTATCAAAACCACCCCTTCCCAAATCTACCCAAAAATTTACTCCCTTTCCCAAGACACGAATCACATCCAGCCCTTTACACTCATATATTTGTCCAATCTCTTTAAAGCTACACAGGGTCTTAGCCTCTATTACTCTACTCGGAGGATTGTTCCACGCATCGACCACTCTGTTTGAAAACCAGCACTTACCTATGTCCTTTTTAATTCAAAATTTATCCAACTGAAATCTTGTTTCCTTACACCTGCTGCCGTTGGTCACCTAGAAGTAAGTAGGTGACTGGTTGTTAGTCTTTTCTTTACACCTGCTGCTCTTTTTCACTTGGCAGTACGTACCTGGGTGTCAGACTCTTTACACCTGTGTCCCCCATTCTCCTGGAAGCAAGTAGGTAGGTACTTGGGTGTCTGTTGAGTGCTACGGATCACATCCTGGGGAAGAGGATTCAGGGACCAAAATGGAAATAAACCGGACAGGCTGAAGATAACGGCTTTGCTTCATGTTCTGCGTTAAAAATGTACACACATTTTTCAGTCATCGATGAACATAATTTATCCGAGTCATCAATATACAGACGCTCGATTTCTTAAACATCAGTGTACACAAGTTCCCGAGTCAGGAATGTATACACATTCTCTGAATCATTAATGTACTCACGTTCGCCGAATCATCAATAAGCACACGTTATCTGGATTATAAATGCACATACATTCTCTGAGTCATCAGTGTACTCAAGTTCATTGGGTCATCGGTGTGTACACTGTCTCTAAGTTAGTTTTGTTTAATATCTTTATTATGCAACCCAGACCCATCCTGTGGGCGGTAGTCACCCTAGACCCATCCTGTGGGCGGTAGTCACCCCAGACCCATCCTGTGGGCGGTAGTCACTCCAGACCCATCCTGTGGGCGGCAGTCACCCCAGACCCATCCTGTGGGTGGTAGTCACCCCAGACCCATCCTGTGGGTGATGGTCAAAAATATTACAGAGGCACTTAATGGGTCTAGAGCCTGGGCTTTTAGATTGCTAGACAAGTTACGATTGTAAAGCAAGTTAGTGGTAATGATTGCAAAGCAGGTTAGTGGTAACGGTTGCTACACAAGTTACAGTGGTAATGATAGCTAAGCAAGTTACAGTGGTAATGAACTATTGACGCTGAGCCTAAAAGAAAACTAACACGACAGCTAGCTTCGTCAAGTCAGTATATTCTGTTACCTCAGTAATACTCAAATTCTAAATACATACAATATACATACAATATAGCACAAGCTAGTCAGGTCCAACTCACACCCACCCACACCCACTTATGTATTTATCTAACCTATTTTTAAAACTACACAACGTTTTAGCCTGAATAACTGTACTCGGGAGTTTGTTCCACTCATACACAACTCTACAAGGCACAGTACTCGCTCCCATCTTGTTCCTCATCCTCATATCCGACATAGACAAGGATGTCAGCCACAGCACCGTGTCTTCCTTTGCAGATGACACCCGAATCTGCATGACAGTGTCTTCCATTGCAGACACTGCAAAGCTCCAGGCGGACATCAACCAAATCTTTCAGTGGGCTGCAGAAAACAATATGAAGTTCAACGATGAGAAATTTCAATTACTCAGATATGGTAAACATGAGGAAATTAAATCTTCATCAGAGTACAAAACAAATTCTGGCCACAAAATAGAGCGAAACACCAACGTCAAAGACCTGGGAGTGATCATGTCGGAGGATCTCACCTTCAAGGACCATAACATTGTATCAATCGCATCTGCTAGAAAAATGACAGGATGGATAATGAGAACCTTCAAAACTAGGGAGGCCAAGCCCATGATGACACTCTTCAGGTCACTTGTTCTATCTAGGCTGGAATATTGCTGCACACTAACAGCACCTTTCAAGGCAGGTGAAATTGCCGACCTAGAAAATGTACAGAGAACTTTCACGGCGCGCATAACGGAGATAAAACACCTCAATTATTGGGAGCGCTTGAGGTTCCTAAACCTGTATTCCCTGGAACGCAGGAGGGAGAGATACATGATTATATACACCTGGAAAATCCTAGAGGGACTAGTACCGAACTTGCACACGAAAATCACTCACTACGAAAGCAAAAGACTTGGCAGACGATGCACCATCCCCCCAATGAAAAGCAGGGGGAAGCACGTTAAGAGACCATACAATAAGTGTCAGGGGCCCGAGACTGTTCAACTACCTCCCAGCACACATAAGGGGGATTACCAACAGACCCCTGGCAGTCTTCAAGCTGGCACTGGACAAGCACCTAAAGTCAGTTCCGGATCAGCCGGGCTGTGGCTCGTACGTTGGTTTGCGTGCAGCCAGCAGCAACAGCCTGGTTGATCAGGCTCTGATCCACCAGGAGGCCTGGTCACAGACCGGGCCGCGGGGGCGTTGACCCCCGGAACTCTCTCCAGGTAAACTCCAGGTATTACCAAACCAGTGCTTTCCTATATCCTTCCTGAATCTGAATTTTTCCAACTTGAAACCATTGCTACGAGTCCTGTATTGGCTGGAAATTTTCAGCAAGCTATTTACATCCCCGTTATTTATTCTTGTTTTCCATTTATACACCTCGATCATATCCCCCCTTTACTTTTGGATTACCGTTGTGTAAGTCGTAGGGCGTTTGGCTCACAATAAAAAGTAACCGGATCGAATCCTGGGCGATGCGGGACATATGAGGAAGACTCCTAACACCTTCATATAAAATGGGAGTTGTCGTACACCCCCTTGACTGATGACACAATATTTCTGGGAGAATTGCAAGAGAAAATACAGAGACTGGTGGAATAGTGTGGGTGTGTTAATAGCAAGAAAGTGAAAGTGAACATAAAAAATGAACAAAATGATGAGTTTAAGAAGTAAATATAACCTCAAATAATATTACTTCAAATCTGAGGGTAGGAGCATGGAGGAAGAACATGTATATTTGCTTCGACGAACGAATGTATAAAAGACGAAGTGTTTCATAAAAGGTTCCAGTTTATGCCTAAATGCAAGGGGGTTGAGGATTGAAGTTGTTGTGTTGATGGTAAGGACATGCGAGGCTAGAGAAAGGTCTCTTTTTGTTGCCTCACGTTGAGTAATGCAGGTTCACCCAGTTCCGGTAGTAGTTTTGCAAGAAATGGGCTGTTGTTAAACTCTCAGTGAATCTGTTCTGTTGTTCTGAGGCAGAACCAATTGGCATTTAATTAATGTCGTTTCACCTCTTGCGACAGTATTACTGAGCAGAAATGAAACAGTCAGTGGGAAGCAACCAGGTAAGACCTTACATCACTGGACTACCAGTCCGGGTGGCAGATTCTCCTCCTCTCCCCATCACCCATTCTCACTTCCCCCATGATCTCCTCCTCCTCCTCCTCCTACCTTGCTGTGATGGGGTATTAGTCTTGTAAAGCAGCGCTGTTTAACTCATGAGATATTAATTCTTGTTTTCTAATATAATAATAGTAATAATAATAATAATAACAAAAGTGTTTATTCTAGTGGACATATGTACTAGCCCGTTCTTTCCGACATTTTAGTCGCCTTTTTTAAGACACCATGGCTTTCGGAGAAAGCATTTTTCTCCATTTTCCCATGGAGATGAAAGGAAGCACTTTAAGAGCAAGAACTATTAGAAATTAGAAAGGAACCTTAGATGAGTGCAGACATATACAAGTACATGTACAACCACATGTAGAGTATGTACTAAGAGCTCCTAGTAATAATAGCAAGTTGTACCTGTCACCCTGCATGTTTGAACACACAGGAAGAAAAGGCACCAGCAGGTCTACAAGACTGTAAAACAAATACAAATTTTGTTTCTCACTCATTTGTGTGGATGGCAGTACATCCCTGAGTGTTTGTTGTCTACCAACCTACAGTGTTGGTAGACAATACTGTAAGTTGATGTCAGCATATTTCTGGCAAGACAGTGACTAAATATGTGACGGCAAAAGTGTTTCTTTTTTTTCGGGTCACCCAACCTCGGTGGTAGATGGCCAGTGTCTTCAAAATATAATTATGTGACGTTTCTAGGTACATCCTCGTCAGCAGTTCTTACAATACGACGTATAAACAAACCGTGGAACTTCTGTATTCAACATTTTTTTTATTTTTTTTTTTTTTGAACGCACATATACTGCAGCCTCAAGATTAAAATGGCGGCTTAAGCGATTTCCCGGAATGAATTCCTGGCTGCGCTACTGTAGTACGTGTTAGTAACGGCCTGATGGTCTAGTGGTATGATTCTCGCTTAGGGTGCGAGAGGTCCCGGGTTCAACTCCCGGTCAGGCCCTTGTTTAATTTTAGAATCCAATATGAATGCTGCAGTTTTGCTGGTGTTAATATTTTAACTCAATGAGTCATGGTGCCTGAGGCCCTATCTCACTCTAGATTAATATCTGTATTGTGCACCCCAGACCCATCCTGTGGGCCGTAGTCAAAAGTCTACCTAGTGGGACCTAAATAAATTCTCTCATATCTTGTAATGGAATTCATGTCTGTGAAATCATTATTATTATTCCGAATTTAATGAACAGTTAAGTGTCACAGTACTTTGCTTAACAACCACAAATGTTGGAGTCCAAACCAAGCGTTCATCTAACCCCGACAGAAATAAGTCACTTTGTCTGACATTTTGAGGTATCCTTGATAATTTACATTATGCATGATAACTGTACATATGTGCACCTGTGTCTAAATAATCTCACACAAACTGTAACTCAGTCTCGGTCAAGTATCTCTCATTATCAGGCGTCAGCACAATTAATGCCTATTTGCGTGTGCGAGCAGGTTATTTATCACGTGTTCTCATTGTTTTAGTCTATGATAGTTCTGATATATAATGTATCATTGTACATACTTTAAGTTGCAAGTTTTGCAGAATATAGATGCACCAAAGTGTATAGCTACTCTGATCCTATATGACATTTTGCAAGGTATGAGCAAGAATTAAAATATATAACTAACGTAGTCATAACATAGGATGGTTTTCCTCTGATATAGAATAGTTGTTTTGTCATAGTTTTAGTGACACTTTCAAAAGCACAGGATATTCGTCCTGTCACGCAGGACTTTCCACATAAGATAGTTTCCCACTCACACTCCAACACAATGATTTTCATATATATTCCTGTATAGTATATTGTATACTGACCACTACAAGTGGCGAGCAGTGGCGGGCAGTGGCGAGCAGTGGCGAGAAGTGGCGGGCAGTGGCGAGCAGTGGCAAGCAGTGGCGAGCAGTGGCGAGCAGTGGAGGGCAGTGGCGAGCAGTGGCGGGCAGTGGCGAGCAGTGGCGAGCAGTGGAGGGCAGTGGCGAGCAGTGGCGAGCAGTGTAGGGCAGTGGAGGGCAGCATTCCAGACTAATAAACAAGTATTTCTTAAGTATCTGGAGTTGGTCTTCAATAGTGCTTCAAGTAATACACAGAGTAGGACTTCATTCAACAAGAGGAAGCACCTTGATTCTACTGGTGAAGGGGTCTTGATCCAAGGAATTGAAGCAATTCTCACCTTCCTTGGATCAAGCCTGAAAATACACAGAGTATGACTGCAGAATTGCACTAGCACATTAAATCTTTATATGTTACATTACAGATTGTGCTGCGTTGTCCACACACACACTGTTACTCAGTATTAAATCTAAATAATTCATATAGATCGTAGTTCTTTATTTATGTTATTTGTAAGTTAATTGTTACTGTTACTGTGTGTCGAAATTTTCATTTCCAACATACTTAATTTTCCATACATGTGAGGTCGTCTACCTCAGTTCATTTATTTTATTTGTGATATTATCTAGGTTATAGTATAAAGAATCTCGATTATGGTGAAGGAAGTGAACTTGGTGTGTTAAGTAAATATATCGATCGTTCTAACCTTGTAAAATGTCATGAGAATCAAATTACAGTGCGGCTGTGTAAGAAACTTCAGATTTGCTGTAAATATCCTGGGCGGAAGGCCATCGTGTAAGACAGTTCCAGGGAGGCTTCAGGTATCAGGAAGTAGCAGGTGTTCGTCTTGTGTGGGGTGTTTAGCAGATGCAATATATTAATTATTACGTAAATCAGTGGATATAAGGATACATTTTCTTGCTTTTTAATGTATATATTTCATATAATAAAAATATAAAATATAGAATGAGTGTTATCACTGAATAATTTTGTGATGTCCAAACTCACGACAGAACTTCTCAGTCATCGCAACTCACAATATAACAGCAGTCACTTATACAACGTGATTTACAACATAACAACAGCCACTTATCATACATTGTAATTCACAAAATAATGGCGATTCACACAAAGTGGCTCACAAAATAAGTCATTCACATAACTCGCAACATACGTAAGTCATTCACATAACATAACTCACAACATTTACATAACTCACAACATAACAGCCACTCACACAACACGACTTGCTTCATGAAGGTCGTAACTTCCAAAATTTGTGCTCTGGCTCTTGCATTTTCACCGTCTATACTTGAGTTGTTTTTCACAGCGTTCTGCATACAACTGCCCGAGTTCACCTACCATCAGACAGGTACTAGGGTGTTAATCGGTTGTCGTTGGTCACATCATGGGAAAAATCGCAATGCAAATGAGCGAAGAAAATCCCAGTCCTGCTGGAAATCATAATATAGGCAAAATGCAAACGCATATGAAATCCAGACCTGCTGGAAGTGTAAAAGTGTTGGGTGCAAGGTATCCGCTTACTGCGTTGCAATTAATAATTATTTTTAGAAAAAAAAAAAACAAGCCTTCGGTAGTAGTTCTTTGGATCCTCTTTGCTTTCGCAATTACCTCGAAGATCAACAAATTAACATTATTTTGCTCCTTTTCTGAGAGTGTTGTGTTGGGGTTCCTCCCACTTCTTCACCGCCGCTGCCAGGGAGTCCAGGACATGTATCAGTGGTTCCAGTGAGTGACTGTTGACAGATTTGGTAGTTTCTGATTAGTTACACCTGTAGGTTCGACTTTACCTCGAATATTTATCAAGATCTGAGATATGTGAAATATGTAAGATTGTGATAAGTTTGCCATTTTTTGTCTATAATTCAACCGTATATTTTTTAATTTATTGTTTAATCCGTAATCTATGATATATTGCATTCATTTTAGACATAAAATGTTAAACAGCTGTTGAGAAGTTGACGACCCAAATGCATAGTTTATGTAAAAATTGAGAACCTATATAACTCACTTTGCAGAGAAGGCTCGAGTCAGTCCCAGGTGATCCCTGTTGTCCCAGATGTGGACGGCGGAGGACAAGACACTTCTGCCGTAGGGAGTAGTGGACTTTGTGAGCAGGTTGAGCAACAGCAACACACCCAGTACCACCAACACCACCACACTTACTCCCTTAATGTCCAGCTGACTGACCCAGTGCTTGAGGTCGACAGTACGTAATGTATCCTGCAGCTGGTACATGAAGGGGCCGAGGGCGGTGGCTGGCATGGTTGCTGCAAAATAGTTAACATCGGTATTTAGTACTTTTGTTCTGCTCAAGATAATACACATAAATGTTCGCATGATTCACTGTGGTATTATATGTATTATTATTGACTGACATAATTATTTTCAAAACTTTAAGCACAACTTACCAGTAGAGGGAATTTTTGGGTTGTGAGAGAGAGATGGAGTGCGTGAGAGGCAGCTTCAGGTATGTATGGAGGAGCTTGTAGGTATGAGGCTCAGAGGATGACTGACTCACAGGCTGGAGAGTCTTACCTTTTATACCACCGCGAAAATGAAAGGTGTCTGCACTGTCCCGCAACTCGTGGCCCGGATGTTACCTGGGATCTCTGCTCTGTTGACCCGGGAGATGATTGAACAAGTAGAGGCGAGGGCAGTGAGATGCCACTTTTTA
>NC_091313.1:3539981-3559981 GCF_038502225.1 Cherax quadricarinatus | reverse complement strand
ATATATATAAGCGTATTCCGTATGTCTCCGTATATATACGCTGAAAGTTTACTTTTAACCACTATCTTAGGGATTAAGGTATTTATAACTGGGGGTGAACAGTTTTCATACGGCCTTAATGACCCTCGTGTAGTCGATAGGCTTCAAACCCAATTAACCAAACAACCTCAACTATTTAATTAAAACTTCTTCAAGTTAGAGCTTGAGTTTTCAAGCGAACTTAAACTTCTTCAAGTCATAACTTGAAGAAGTTATACTTAGAGCGAAACGTAGTTCGTCTGGAAGCTTCTTCAACATACTTGTGTCTTTCAAAGGAGGTTCCTTGAGGCTGGTGAAGGGTTCTTGATACAAGGAGTTGGAACTGTCTTTCCCTTCTATTTGTGAAACCTGATTGTTTTCCGTTCCACCAGGCACTATATAACCCTAACGGGTTTAGCACTTCTCTCTAAACATATCACTCTATAAAGACTGTTTTTTACAGCTGTTGCTCTTTTGATATATATATATATATATATATATATATATATATATATATATATATATATATATATATATATATATATATATATATATATATATATATATATATATATATATATATATATATATATATATATATATATATATATATATATATATATATATATATATATATATATATATATATATATATATTAGTTAGGATTACATTTCATAATCAAGTGGTACAAATCAGTAAATTATTATTAAGATGTATATAATAAATAATAAATAAATAACAATATAAGTAACATAAGTGTTAAGAACATTTGTTTAAGAAGATGTTGTGTTTCAATACACGTGAACACCAGTATTCAACACATGCTGAGAGCTGCGACTTATGGAGTTTGTATTCTATCTCGCCCAACACTTACACCTTCCACAAGACCCGTCTTCATCACACTAATAGAGTTGCCTCTGGGCTCACTCGTCATGGCTTTGGTCAGAACATTGAAGACCTGCAATAAGCTACTAGAGTGCTCGGTTCCTGACGACGCTGTCTTCAGGTTCCTCCCACTTCTTCACCGCCTTCGCCAGGGCGTCCAACACATTTGTCAAAGGTTCAAGTGAGCGACTGTTGGGAGAGATCATGATTATTGAGTATGATGCAAGACTCGTTTATTCTGCAGGTTATTTATGACTATGAACTGTCCTGATTGGGCTCTTCTTATCATTCACTTACAAAAAGCATATTGCATTTACTGAATTAAATAAAAAGAATTTTTATTAGTAAGTTTTTTATACATATTACTTAAGATTCATTTATACTCTAAAAATAATTTAAATTGAATATTGTGTTAATAATTAACACAATGAGGGGTGACTCAGTCTCACCTTCCACGGAGAGTGTTAGCAAGACCCAGATCCCTGCTGTCCCAGGCGTCGGCGGCAGAGGACAAGAGACTCCTGCCGAAGGGAATGAATGGTTTGGCGAAGAGGTTGATGAGGAAGAGAATGCCAACCACCACCACCACCAGGAGACTACCTGTCTTAATATCCAGCTGACCCACCCACTGCTTCAGGTCGAAATTGTTGAGACTTTCCTGCAGCTGGTACATGAAAGGAGCGAGTGCGTTGGCTGCCATGGTAACTGTAAGTAAAATTTGTACTTAACCCACTCAAATTTACTTAATTTGCCTCAACTTATCACTGATATATACGCACATTAGGAAAGAGAGGATGCTCGGTATGGTAGGCAAAATATTCCTCACTCAGTGTCACAGGTTACAAGAGACAACGTCGCTCTTACTTCAGTGTATAAGATGAGCCGAGGAGTGAGCTGGAGACTACTGGCTGAGTGCTGCTGACTGACTGATACTTGTTGCTCCATGCTACACCTTATATACCGCTAAGGAAAAGAAAGGCAGGGATTCCCACAGCGGGTGGACCGGATGTTATATGCGGATGCGGGTGTCCTGACCTGAAAGAGTTCAGGGGATATGGTTAGTAAAAACAAATATAGGATTAATTTAAAAAATGAATTACAGCTTTTTGATGAACTTCGATTTCAATCTGATTGGCAGAAATTGTTGTTAACACTAATATAAAATGTCAAGCACCATAATATATTATCAAATATATATACACCGGGGGGCAAATGTGCGGACTAATAGTCTCAGAGAAGTTAATACAAAGAGTTCAACGACAAATGCTGAGATTTCTCCTCGAAGCTGTATGAACATTCTGCTACTCTTACCTCCCAATTTTTTATACTTAGACGCATATTCAGAAGAGTATGTCTTCCTTGATGTGTATATTCACTGAGAGCTGAAGTATGTTCAGAGAGGAGTACACATGTGTATCTCAATACAAACGCGCTTAGACATCATTTTTTTTTTCATATATTAAATCTTAAAGTATCCTTGAATGGTGATTTATGTGTCATGCAACCTCATTAACCCTCGTATAGCCGATAAGCTGTAAACCTAATAAATCAGGCAGTCAACCAGTAAATTATATTCAAGAAATACCTGTCATGAATCTTTTTGGGCTGAACCTCAAACACCTCAGTGCAACAGCAAAGGAGAAGTTTGTTTTGTATAAATACATTGTTAAACATGCGAGGATTTATTTGCATTGTGACTGCTGACTCCTGAATTACCACTGGAGTCAGTAGAGCCAATCACAGCTCCTCGAGGCTGACTGCAAGGAGAGTCCAAGTGACTTGAGGAAGACTCGTGTTAAGGCAGAAGGTCAGAGGATGTAAATGTGTGTCAACATTACTGAGGATGAGTAGTGTCTGATGCCTCAGCAAGTTACAGGCTATCCAGACAGTGCTATTGTTATTATGTGTTATGACAGCACTGCTATTGTTATAATATGTGCCATGACGACATTGCTAACAACAGTGCTGTTGCTATTATAAGCACCATAGTAATAGTGAAAGAACTGCTATAAGGAATTTATCAAGTACTTTCCTGAAGATGGAGAGATGGGAATCAGGGAAGGTGGGGTAGTATTGTGGAGAAATGATGACAAGAGTGAAGGCTGGGTGAATGCAGGGACAGGAATGAACGTTGGGTGGATGTAGGGACAAGAGTGAAGGATGGGTGAAAATAGGGACAGGAGTGAACGTTGGGTGGATGTAGGGACAGTAGGAAGAGAGAAGAGGGATAGAACAAGACCTAGGATTATTTACCTCAGACAGGCTTGTAGTAATTGTAAATGTAAATGGTACTGTGTGTAATTATATTTTTTTAGTAATGTAATTGAACTTTTAGATTAAAAGTAATTATAACTGAGTGTTGTCAAGCTTATACCTGTTTAAATTACATCATAAAACTGGGGTACTATGATGGGCTAATGACAAAATGAAATTGCACATCAAATAGTAAATAAATGTACATTCTGATGTAATTCTCGTTGTTTGAGTCACGTCCAGTACTGCAGAGAGTCATGTCTGTATGGACTATGTGAATGGACTGTCTGGACTCCTCCCTCTGTCATAGTCCACACTAGTTGAAGAATAGACATGTTTCTTGTTATATTTCATAATTTTGATGATATGGATATCCTGTTGAGGTGTTTTATAAATTAGTTGGTTCTCAAGTTATTTGTTGCAATATTTTATACAGTTTTAAGTGAGGGCGAGGAAGGAGAGTGAACAACGAAAGAGGGTAATAGAAAAAAGGCTACTCCACCATTATTATCATTTTCTCTACCTGCTTTTAAATTATAGTTTTCACCACTGTAATAAGAGTGATATTACTAAACAACGTAGCCTGATTCATGAAAATTAATTATGTAAGGGTGTGTGGGGAAGGCCAGTGAGGCAATAGTATGTTGTTCAAGTGTCACATATTTACAGAATGATAGTCAGTTCACTCAGCTGGACTGTGCTTGTGAGAAACTTTTGCTACTCCATTTACACAGTAGGTTTTTCTTAATGGCAGGCTGGAGCTTGGACTGAAGTACTTGAGCCTCCGTTAAGAAGAGTCAGTCAGGTGGGGAGAGAAACGTAGCTAAGTACAGGAGTTATGATTGAAGCTTCTCTGAAGGCTGCTTCAAAGCTCACCACACACTGTAAACGTTGAAAATAATATAATGCAAAATATCAAGTAATTGTAATTAGAAATCTGGCAGTGTAATTGAAACTGTAACTGACTTTGAATCCTGTATTTCCTCCAAGCCTGACCCCAGAGGTCAGTGACCCAAGAGACCCCAACACTGTGGCATTTTCCTATTAGGGTCCTGTTTAGGTCCATCCCCAGGGTCGTGACACCTGCGGCCCGGTCCCACACCGGAGCTTCCTATAAATATGAAAACCGCGAAATAGAAAAGGGGAATTAATGACTATACTCAGGCTGTTTTCCCCGTAGTGATACTATTCTAAAGTATTATCAAAAGGAAGTTTTAACCGTGAAAAAAATTACTTCCTTTTTTTATTCAAATTAGTCCATGTGTTGCGTATTAAAGATTCAAGAACACGATGTAATTAATACAAATTCTATTGTGTTTACATATGAGTCACATAATTACATAAACCATATCGTTTCTATAATTTACCAGACACACTTCACTCACAGGTAAAACTTTATACCACGAGAGGTATATATATCTCAGTATATATACCGAGGGTTTAATTTTATTTTTGACTGGTGATGAACGGGTCACATGTATCTTTAATGGTCATCGTGTAGTAGATATAATTAATTTAATTGACCATCCAGTCACACATATATTCTCTTGCACTGACAGTAACAGTCAATATTCCCTTAAAACTTATTTATTGTTTTTGCACGTGAAGTCACAGAGTGAGCGTCCACCATATTGCCGGTCAGTCATCTGTCACATAAGACTGCGTCTATCTCTTGTCAGTCGTGACAAAACAGTATTTATTTCAGTGATTCTGAAATGCCAGAGGCTTGCTGTGCTTTGGGTCGTTCTGACAGAAAGAAGGAGCGTCATTCTGTTGCATTCCCGTCTAGAAAGATCATCGGAGAGAGATGCTAGTAGTGCTCACTGGACATGGTGCCAACACACTGCACAAGACTATGTAATAACTATGGTGCCAACACACACAATACAAGACTGTGGTTCCAATACTACACAAGGCTGTGTAGTAAATATTTCATCTCAGGCAATTATTTAGTAATCACTCATGTTTACCATAAAACAAATTTCATAAATTTTCTGCCTATTCATAGGGTAAGCACATCCATCCATCCATCAAAAATTGCAGCAACCAGGAACACTGCAGGATCCAAGTTGAATTAACAAACACGTTAAACAAAAATAGTCAAAACTTCATGCCAATTTACCAATTAATTTATGTCAAACTCTGTTGTGTCAAGAAATAGTCATACTGGATGATTTTTCTTAAATTTGGTAGCTTAAGAACAGCCAAGAATAATTCTGAGGGCTTCGTTTTGCATCAATTTAAAGGGTCAGAGATTATTTTCTTTAGCTAACATTTACATGGACTCAGCATAACCAATTAATGATGTAGTATAGGCTATGCACGGCATTCTCCCTATTCTTACAGTAGTACCATAGTTATGGTTTTAGCCAGCAACGGCTCTCAGAGCATTTAGCCTATCTCTGACTTTCTTATTTGGTTGTGACATGGATTTACACAAGGCCGCGTCTACACCAAGATATGCGTAAAATTTAACGTAGCTGATGTTTTCTCCCTGCCAATAGATGGGTGTGACATGTCGTTTACTTGAAATATCTTAGTCTCAGATGAAGATATGATGAGACCTAGTTGATTACATATTACCTGGACATCATTAAGAATAGTACTAATCTTCTTTTGCCTTGTTATGCGGATCAAGATGTCATCAGCATAGCTTATAATTACATAAACTCAAGATAAGTCGCAATGAACTAGTCAAGTGGATGAGGTAGGTAGATCATTTAAAAGAGCATTAATTCAATACATTAAATAGCAACGGACTGAGAACTCCTCCCTGGTGTGTACGCACTTTGAAACATGTCCCGCATCTAAAACCTTAGTAGGGAACACAGGATACTTTATTTGACAGATAACCTTTTATCCAATTCAGGAGGTTATCACCAATACTCATTCTGGCTAGTTCATGCAGGATAAAAGTTCTCTTTGTGATATCAACTGCAAATTTCAGAAAAAGAAATGTGATAAAACTAATGTAAGTGTGTGTAGTGACTGAGGTAGACATGCATTCTCAACACTTCCACAAAGATGAGGTGACAGTTGGCATCTGATTCTTCAGTAAAGTCTACTAAGAATTAGTCTTCCAAATGTTTTGCAAAGACAACTAGTCACTGAGACTGGTCTAAATGTATCAAGCTGTTGCGGTTTAAGAATAAGTTCCATGTGACTAGTGGTCCAAGAATTAGGGAGGACACACTCAGTGTAACTAAGATTATTCAATGCTAATGTGTATCAGGTACTATGTAAGGATGGGTGGCATTAATGTGTATTGCGTGCCATGTAAAAATGAGTGGCACTAATGTGTATTGCGTGCCATGTTAAGATGGGTGGCACTAGTGACAGGTTAAGTACCCACGTTCAACGATCTCCTTCATCATTTAATTAACTAACACAACATTTATACGAGTAGAGAAACGCTCAATACACGTTGAAGTTCAGTTGCAAGGCAACACGTGACAGTATCCTGGCTGTCAGGTCAATAATACACTAAAGAATCACAAACTATCTTTATTTTAACACTCTTAACTTTCTTACGGGGTTTCCAGCGTCAAAACCTTAACTTTTTATATCCTAACTCCACATGTATTTTGTTATAACTTCAGCTGGGTTAGGTAAGGTCAGGCTAACATACACTAACCTCTGTATCTGCAAAATTACCCAACAATAACGAAATTTAAATAAAAGAAATAGTGGCTTACGTCAGCGCGTTTCATGCACTCGTCACTATGCGTGCATTGTGCCACGCACGGCTGCTTCTAGCGATGGTATAACCAGTCACTGATATACCACCTTATACATCCACCAAATTTTATGAAGAATATATTCTTACATTAAGGAAGACAAAAATGAATAACTTTTAATATTTCTTATATTTAATAAATAAAAAATCCTGAATGTTATATAAATGAATGTCTATATATACAGTGTATATACACTGGAAGGTGTATTTTTCACGTATACACACAGAAAGATATACTTCATGGTGTATATACACCAGGTGGTATACTTCATGGCGTATATACACAGAAGGTATTCTTCACGGTGTATATACACACATAGAGGTATTGTATATACATTTAAAGTTTATTTCTTAACATTGTTGGGAATTAAGAATAAGGGACGTTATAAACGTCAATGAGTAGACCAGCAGCTGATCACACAGTGCAACAGCTGATCACGCAACACAACAGCTGATCACAGTGCAGCAGATGATCACGCAACACAATAGCTGATCACAGTGCAGCAGTTAATTACTCAACGCAACAGCTGACCACACAGTGCAACAGTTCATCACACAGTGCAACAGCTGATCACACAACACAACAGCTGATCACACAACACAACAGCTGATCACGCAACACAACAGCTATTCACACAGCGCAACAGCTGATCACATTGTGCAACAGCTGATTATACAGTGTAACAGCTGGCCACACAGTGCATCAGCTGATCATACAGTGCAACATTTTATCGCGCAACACATTAGCTGATCACTCTGGGCAACAGCTGACCGGGTAAGGTGACTCGTTGCTCTGACACATCCAATTCTTCCGCGGTCTCCGCAAGACCCGCCTTCACTACGCTGACAGAGAGCTGTCTCCACCTTCGCGCTACATCACTCCTCATAATACTGTAAACGGAAGAGCTGCAATAAGCTACTAGAGTGCTCGGTTCCTGACGACGCTGTCTTCAGGTTCCTCCCACTTCTTCACCGCCTTCGCCAGGGCGTCCAACACATTTGTCAAAGGTTCAAGTGAGCGACTGTTGGGAGAGATCATGATTATTGAGAATGATGCAAGACTCGTTTATTCTGCAGGTTATTTATGACTATGAACTGTCCAGATTGAGCTCTGCTTATCATTCGCTTAGAAAATCATATTGCATTTACTGAATTAAATAAAAAAATATTTTTCATTAGTAAGTTTTTATACATATTACTTAAGATACATTTACACTCTAAAAATAATTTAAATTGAATATTACGTAGTGAATTACATTAATAATGAATTAACACAATGAGGGGTGACTCAGTCTCACCTTCCACGGAGAGTGTTAGCAAGACCCAGGTCCCTGCTGTCCCAGGCGTCGGCGGCGGAGGACAAGAGACTCCTGCCGAAGGGAATGAATGGTTTGGCGAAGAGGTTGATGAGGAAGAGAATGCCAACCACCACCACCACCAGGAGACTACCTGTCTTAATATCCAGCTGACCCACCCACTGCTTCAGGTCGAAATTGTTGAGACTTTCCTGCAGCTGGTACATGAAAGGGGCGAGAGCGTTGGCTGCCATGGTAACTGTAAGTAAAATTTGTACTTAACTCACTCAAATTTACTTTAATTTGCTTCAACTTATCACTGATATATACGCACATTAGGAAAGGGAAGATGTTCAGTATTGTAGGCAAAAATGTTCCTCACTCATTGTCACAGGTTTCAAGAGACAACGTCGTTCTTACCTCAGTATATAAGATGAGTCGAGGAGTGAGCTGGAGACTACTGGCTGAGTGCTGCTGACTGACTGATACTTGTTGCTCCATGCTACGCCTTATATACCACTAAGGAAAAGAAAGGCAGGGATTCCCACAGCGGGTGGACCGGATGTTAGATGGACGAGGATGTCCTGACCTGACGGAGTGCTGGGGATATGGTTAGTAACCTAGATTATATTCTCAGTAATTACAAACGATGTTTATTATAATAAATTACAATACCTGTATCGAAACAATTTATAACCAACCCACAATGGAAATGATAACGTTTCTATTCATTTTGAAGTCTTATCAAGACCAGGATGAAGCGAGATGTTTAACAGGTTTTGTATAAATTTGCAGATGAATTGTAAAGTTGTAAGAATATATAAAAAATATGTCTGCGTTTTGTAACTCTGGTGAATATTCAGTACTTTATATTTTGTTGTTTTATGCATGAATAACCACTGAACCCCTGGAGTTAAACTTATTAATTTTCAGGAGCGCCTCGAATGGAATGAAAAATAAAACAATAAGTGATATGAACTTAAGAAAATAAATAGTCACAATATGGTGAGTGAAACAATACACAAGTAACCCACAATCAGTAGTTTGAAACTTATGGCTGCGCTTAGGTCCGACTTGTGCTGTTAACAAGTCTGTGTGGCTAATGTTCCAAGTTAGACCGAAACATCGTCACAAGTTTCGGTCTCCTAAGCGCAGGTTAGTTGTGTGTACGAACTGCGCCACTGAACGACAAGAGATAAATTAATGGCAATCAGATCTTAAGTGACGAAAAAAATTGTCTACGGTGTTTACTGAGAAAACTGAAGTGGAAAAAGCGAGGATTATTCGTCTCTTTGTGTTACTTGTTTGTCTTGTGTTTCCTTTCCCTACGTGTATTTGTCCCCATGTACCAGGTGTGTTTGTCCCCTTGTCCCTGGTATGATTGTGTTTGTTCCTTTGTTCCTCGTATATGTTACCTTGTCAAAAGTTTATTTGTCCCCTTGTCCCACATGCTTGTTACCTTGTCATTCGTTGTCGTGTATTTGTTCCTCGTGTATTTGTTCCTCGTGTATTTGTTCCTCGTGTATTTGTCACCTTGTTCCTCGTGTATTTGTTAACTATTGTTTAATTCGGCATCGAAATTGTTTCGGTAGTTATACAAGTCGAAATGCCTCAAAGAAAAGGAGTTGTGTATCTCAAAGACAACACAATAAGTGTCAGGGGTCCAAGACTATTCATCTGCCTGGCTGTCTTCAAGGCAATGCCTGACCAGCCGGGCTGTGGTTCGTACGTCGGGTTGCGTGTGACCAACAGTACAGCCTGGTTAATCAGCCTCTGATCCACCACTAGGCTGAGCCGCGGGAGCGTTGACCCCCCGAAACCCTCTCCATATATACTCCAGGTATCTCAGTGAGTTTACACAGAGATATACAGCTGAAGTTGTATCCTTATATTAATGTTATACAATACGCACAGGTAGATGAACCACAGTGTATATCACAGTGTATATCACAGTGTATATCACAGTGTATATCACAGTGTATATCACAGTGTATATCACAGTGTATATCACAGTGTGTATCACAGTGTGTATCACAGTGTATATCACAGTGTGTATCACAGTGTATATCGCAGTGTATATCACAGTGTATATCACAGTGTGTATCACAGTGTATATCACAGTGTATATCACAGTGTATATCACAGTGTATATCACAGTGTATATCAAAGTGTATATCACAGTGTATATCACAGTGTGTATCACAGTGTATATCACAGTGTGCACAACATCACAGTGTATATCACAGTGTGCACAACATCACAGTGTATATCACAGTGTGCACAACATCACAGTGTATATCACAGTGTGCACAACATCACAGTGTATATCACAGTGTGCACAACATCACAGTGTATATCACAGTGTGTATCACAGTGTATACCACAGTGTATATCACAGTGTGTATCACAGTGTGTATCACAGTGTGTATCACAGTGTATATCACAGTGTGTATCACAGTGTATATCGCAGTGTATATCACAGTGTATATCACAGTGTGTATCACAGTGTATATCACAGTGTATATCACAGTGTATATCACAGTGTGTATCACAGTGTGTATCACAGTGTATATCACAGTGTATATCACAGTGTATATCACAGTGTGTATCACAGTGTGTATCACAGTGTATATCACAGTGTATATCACAGTGTATATCACAGTGTGTATCACAGTGTGTATCACAGTGTATATCACAGTGTATATCACACTGTGTATCACAGTGTGTATCACAGTGTATTTCACAGTGTATATCACAGTGTATATCACAGTGTGTATCACAGTGTATAGCACAGTGTATAGCACAGTGTATATCACAGTGTATATCACAGTGTATATCACAGTGTGTATCACAGTGTATATCACAGTGTGTATCACAGTGTATATCACAGTGTATATCACAGTGTATATCACAGTGTGTATCACAGTGTATATCACAGTGTATATCACAGTGTGTATCACAGTGTATATCACACTGTGATACACAGTGTATATCACAGTGTATATCACAGTGTATATCACAGTGTGTATCAGTGTATATCACAGTGTATATCACAGTGTATATCACAGTGTATATCACAGTGTACATCACAGTGTACATCACAGTGTACATCACAGTGTACATCACAGTGTACATCACAGTGTACATCACAGTGTACATCACAGTGTACATCACAGTGTACATCACAGTGTACATCACAGTGTACATCACAGTGTAAATACACTGAGATTAAAAACAAGGTAGAGTGTTGTATTACTGTTCCTAGTAGACGATAGTCTATTAAGGTTAACACCTAACCTAACCTAACCTAACCTAACCTAACCTAACCTAACCTAGACTTACCTAACCTAGTCTTGTGTACGAATGGTATATAATAACGACAAGATGAGATTAAGACACATGTGCAACATCTGGGTATCTTTATTGTAGACGTTTCGCCATCCAGTGGCTTTATCAATACAAATTCTAGGACAACTTGAAGACAGTAGAACTATGTACAGAAGATGAGGTAATCAGTCCCTCAACCTAGGAGTAGGTGCGAAGAGCACCATAATCGTGGAGATTCAGAATCTCCACGATTATGGTGCTCTTCGCACCTACTCCTAGGTTGAGGGACTGATTACCTCATCTTCTGTACATAGTTCTACTGTCTTCAAGTTATGTCCTAGAATTTGTATTGATAAAGCCACTGGATGGCGAAACGTCTACAATAAAGATACCCAGATGTTGCACATGTGTCTTAATCTAACCTAGTCTTACCTAACCTAGACTTACCTAACCTAGGCTTACCTAACCTAGTCTTACCTAACCTAACCTAGACTTACCTACCCTAGTCTTACCTAACCTAGACTTACCTAGCCTAACCTAACCTAACCTAGACTTACCTAACCTAGTCTTACCTAACCTAGACTTACCTAACCTAGCATTACCTAACCTAGACTTACCTAACCTAGACTTACCTAACCTAGACTTACCTAACCTAACCTAACGTAGCCTTGAGTGAACAATAAAATGGTATAAAATACCGACAGGTTGTTAGGTAAGACACATATGTAACAGTTAGGTATCTTTATTTCGAAACGTTTCGCCTACACAGTAGGCTTCTTCAGTCGAGTACAGAAAAGTTGATAGAAGCAGAAGATACTTGAAGACGATGTAATCAGTCCATCACCCTTGAAGTTTTGAGGTGGTCAGTCCCTCAGTCTGGAGAAGAGCATTGTTCCATAGAAGCCTACTGTGTAGGCGAAACGTTTCGAAATAAAGATACCTAACTGTTGCATATGTGTCTTACCTAACAACCTGTCGGTATTTTATACCATTTTAATGTTCACTCTGTCAGACACTGCAACACAAGGGTATCTTGGTACAGACCTGAAATCAACTTTGTCAGCTTCTACTAGTGAGAATGGCTGGATTTGAGAGGGACCTGACCTTCCAACGACTACATTCTTACCTCTACTAGTGACCTACATCTCACCTCCTGGCGGTATATAAGGCTCCATCCTGTCACTTCAACTTCATATTGTTTCAGACTATGGAACAATACTCTTCTCCAGACTGAAGGACTGACCACCTCAAAACTTCAAGGGTGATGGACTGATTACATCGTCTTCAAGTATCTTCTGCTTCTATCAACTTTTCTGTACTCGACTGAAGAAGCCTACTGTGTAGGCGAAACGTTTCGAAATAAAGATACCTAACTCTTACATATGTGTCTTACCTAACTAACCTAGCCTTACCTAACCTAACCCAACCTAACATAGACTTACCTAACCTAGCCTTACTTAACCTAGCTTTACCTAACCTAACCTAACCTAACCTAACCTAACCTAACCTAGACTTACCTAACCTAGACTTACCTAACCTAGACTTACCTAAACTAGCCTTACCTAGCCTAGTCTTACCTAACCTAGTCTTACCTAACCTAGCCTTACCTAACCTAGTCTTACCTAACCTAGACTTACCTAACCTAGCCTTACCTAACCTAACCTAACCTAACCTAACCTAACATAACCTAACCTAGACTTACCTAACCTAGACTTACCTAACCTAGCCTTACCTAACCTAGTCTTACCTAACCTAGCCTTACCTAACTCAACCTTACCTAACCTAACCTACTTTATGTTATTATAACTTGAGCTGAGGCTAACCTAACTTAATGCAGATGCAGATTTTAACAGAGGTATATGTGTTTTATATAACCCTGGCAGTAGGTCTATATAACCCTGGCAGTAGGTCTATATAACCCTAGCATTAGATCTATATAACCATGGCAGTAGATCTATATAACCATGGCAGTAGATCTATGTAACCCTGGCAGTAGGTCTATATAACCCTGGTAGTAGGTCTATGTAACCATGGCAGTAGATCTATATAACCCGGCAGTAGGTCTATATAACCATGGCAGTAGGTCTATATAACCCTGGCAATAGGTCTACATAACCCTGATAGTAGGCCTATATAACCATGGCAGTAGATCTATGTATCCCTGGCAGTAGGTCTATATAACCCTGGCAGTAGGTCTATATAACCCTGGCAGTAGATCTATAAAACCCTGGCAGTAGGTCTATATAACCCTGGCAGTAAGCCTATATAACCCTGGCAGTAGGTGTATATAACCCTGGAAGTAGGTCTATATAACCATGGCAGTAGGTCTATATAACCCTGGCAGTAGATCTATATAACCCTGGCAGTAGGTCTACATAACCCTGGCAGTAGGTCTATATAACCCTGGCAGTAGGTCTATATAACCATGGCAGTAGATCTATATAACCCTGGCAGTAGGTCTATATAACCCTGGCAGTAGGTCTATATAACCCTGGCAGTAGGTCTATATAACCCTGGCAGTAGGTCTATATAACCCTGGCAGTAGGTCTATATAACCATGGCAGTAGATCTATATAGCCCTGGCAGTAGGTCTATATAACCCTGCAAGTAGGTTTATATAACCCTACCATTAGGCCTATTGATTAACATGCAGTTATAACTTCAAAATATTCTTCAGGACGACCTGCAGGTTTATGGTGAACACTATCTGGTTTAAGTGATTAAGTGTTAAGCTTATGAACCACACGATGGTCACTAAGACTGCATGTTACTGTACACCACCAGTCAGAAATACTTTAATACCCAATACTGTACGTTTACTGGAGGAAAACCCACATGTTTTCATGTATGTTTTCCTCCTGTCATAACTGTATATCTACTCAGATATACACCCCTCCTAAGGATATACACACTACTGCTCTCAGTGTATATACTTCAGAGAGATATATACAAAGCAAGCCATCCATTTACCTAAGAATATTATTGGATTTTCTCTTGTATCACCTTCGGGAGATAATTATGTCAAGCACAAAATTATTCCCATACCTCTCGTAAAAAGGTTTACAAATAGATCTCTCTTGTTTTTACAGGCATTTGTAGGTAGGAATGTTGAACCTGAACCAACCTTATGTACATGTTTCCTAGGTTATTTACTAGAGTTCTTAACGTAGAATGTTCATTACGTGTTTATGAATGTCTTAACTTTCCCCTACACCAGCGGTGTACTTTCTAATTCTTGGTATTATGTGGTAAAAGGAACCTTCAAAAATGTCCCACTGGCTCGGTAGGGTAGAAAGCCGGTTGCGTGCACACGGCCGGCTGCGTGCTCACGGCCGGTTGCGTGCACACGGCCGGCTGCGTGCTCACGGCCGGTTGCGTGCACACGGCCGGCTGCGTGCTCACGGCCGGTTGCGTGCACACGGCTGGCTGCGTGCACACGGCCGGCTGCGTGCACACGGCAGACTGCGTGCTCACGGCCGGCTGCGTGCTCACGGCCTGTTGCGTGCACACGGCCGGTTGCGTGCACACGGCCGGCTGCGTGTACACGACCAGATGTGTATACACAGCCTGTTGTGTGCACACAAAATATTTATTTTGACAGCTGATATGACGCTAACGCAAAAAAAAAAAACATTGATATCAACACCTCCTCGTTAGAAAATATCATAGCAATAATTTGTGATAATACCAAGAGCGAAAATAATTCCAGGAAAAAGATTTCAGAAGACACACTTTTGCAACTCCGATAATAATAATAATAATAATAATAATAATTATTATTATTATTATTATTATTATTATTATTATTATTATTATTATTATTATTATTATTATTATTATTATTATTATTATAAATCAAATTATTCTTGACCTGTGGTGAACAGGTTACATGCAACCATAACGACCATCGCGTAGTTGATTGGCTTGCAACTTAGCAAGAGTAAGCACACCACTGTGACGAAGAAAAGATTTAATGTTACTTTCTCCCAGTATCCTAACAGTCTCACGTTCCCCTTCCCCCACCGTACACACACACACAAACACACACACACACACACACACACACACACACACACACACACACACACACACACACACACACACACACACACACACACACACACACACACACAAACACAAACACACACACACATACACACACACACACACACACACACATACATACACACACACACACATACACACACACACACACACACACACACACACACACACACATACACACACACACACACACACACACACACACACACACACACACACACACACACACACACACACACAAAACACACACACACACACACACACACACACACACACACACACACACACACACACACACACAAACACACACACACACACACATACATACACACACACACACACACACACACACACATACACACACACACACACACACACACACACACACACAAACACACACACACACACACACACACACACACACACACACACACACACACACACACACACACACACACAAACAAAACTCGCTGAGACAATAACAGACACAATCTTCCCAACAGGATATCAGATCCTGAGGAAAGATAGAAGGAGTAGAGGGGGAGGAGGGGTTGCACTGCTCATAAAACACCAATGGGGATTTGAGGAAATGGAAGGCATGGACATGATTGGAGAAAGAGACTACATTGTAGGTACAATTCAGTCCGGAGAACATAAAGTAGTCATTGGAGTGATGTATAACCCACCACAGAACTGCAGGAGGCCAAGAGAGGAGTACGAAGAAAACAACAGGGTGATGGTAGACACACTGGCTGAGGTGGCAAGAAGAGCTCACTCGAGCAGAGCAAAGTTACTGGTAATGGGCGATTTCAACCACAGGGAGATCGACTGGGAAAACCTGGAGCCACATGGGGGTCCCGAAACATGGAGAGCCAAGATGATGGATGTGGTACTTGAAAACCTCATGCATCAACATGTCAGGGACACAACCAGAGAGAGAGGGGAGGATGAGCCAGCAAGACTGGATCTTGTGTTCACCCTGAGCAGTTCAGACATTGAGGACATCACTTACGAGAGGCCCCTTGGAGCTAGCGATCATGTGGTTCTGAGTTTTGACTATATAGTAGAGTTACAAGTGGAGAAGGTAACAGGAACTGAAGGGGACAGGCCAAACTATAAAAGGGGGGACTACACAGGTATGAGAAACTTCCTGCAGGAGGTTCAGTGGGACAGAGAAATGGTAGGAAAATCGGTAAACGAGATGATGGAATATGTGGCAACAAAGTGCAAGGAGGCAGAGGAAAGTTTTGTTCCCAAGGGAAACAGAAATAATAGGAAGACCAAAACGAGTCCTTGGTTTACCCGAAGGTGTAGGGAGGCAAAAACTAAGTGCAACAGAGAATGGAAAAGGTACAGGAGGCATAGGACCCAGGAAAACAAGGAGATTAGTAGAAGAGCCAGAAACGAGTATGCGCAGATAAGGAGGGAGGCCCAGCGACAGTATGAAAACGACATAGCATCGAAAGTCAAATCTGACCCGAAACTGCTGTATAGCCACATTAGGAGGAAGACAACAGTCAAGGACCAGGTGATAAGGCTGAGGAAAGAAGGTGGAGAACTCACAAGAAACGATCAAGAGGTATGTGAGGAACTCAACACGAGATTTAAGGAAGTATTTACAGTAGAGACAGGAAGGACTCTGGGGGGACAGACCAGATGGGGACACCAACAAGGAATACACCAACAAGTGTTGGACGACATACATACAGATGAGGAGGAGGTGAAGAAACTGCTAAGGGACATCGATACCTCAAAGGCAATGGGACCGGACAACATCTCTCCGTGGGTCCTTAGAGAGGGAGCAGATATGTTGTGCGTACCACTTACCACAATCTTCAACACATCCCTGGAAACTGGGCAACTACCTGAGGTATGGAAGACGGCAAATGTAGTTCCCATTTTCAAAAAAGGAGACAGAAAAGAGGCACTAAACTATAGACCTGTGTCATTGACGTGTATAGTATGCAAAATTATGGAGAAGATTATCAGGAGGAGAGTGGTGGAGCACCTGGAACGGAACAGGAGTATAAATGCCAACCAGCACGGATTCACGGAAGGCAAATCCTGTGTCACAAACCTTCTGGAGTTTTATGATAAAATAACAGAAGTAAGACAAGAGAGAGAGGGGTGGGTTGATTGCATCTTCTTGGACTGCAAGAAGGCCTTTGACACAGTTCCTCACAAGAGATTAGTGCAGAAGCTAGAGCATCAGGCGCATATAACAGGAAGGGCACTGCAATGGATCAGAGAATACCTGACAGGGAGGCAACAACGAGTCATGGTACGTAATGATGTATCACAGTGGGCACCTGTGACGAGCGGGGTCCCACAGGGGTCGGTCCTAGGACCAGTGCTATTTTTGGTATATGTGAACGACATGACGGAAGGGTTAGACTCAGAAGTGTCCCTGTTTGCAGATGATGTGAAGTTAATGAGGAGAATTAAATCTGATGAGGACCAGGCAGGACTTCAAAGAGACCTGGACAGACTGGACACCTGGTCCAGCAAATGGCTTCTCGAATTTAATCCTGCCAAATGCAAAGTCATGAAGATAGGGGAAGGGCACAGAAGACCACAGACAGAGTATAGGCTAGGTGGCCAAAGACTGCAAACCTCACTCAAGGAGAAAGATCTTGGGGTGAGTATAACACCGAGCATGCCTCCGGAAGCACACATCAATCAGATAACTGCTGCAGCATATGGGCGCCTGGCAAACCTGAGAACAGCATTCCGACACCTTAGTAAGGAATCATTCAAGACACTGTACACCGTGTATGTCAGGCCCATACTGGAGTATGCAGCACCTGTTTGGAACCCTCACTTGATAAAGCACGTCAAGAAACTAGAGAAAGTACAAAGGTTTGCAACAAGGTTAGTTCCAGAGCTAAGGGGAATGTCCTATGAAGAAAGATTAAGGGAAATCGGCCTGACGACACTGGAGGACAGGAGGGTCAGGGGAGACATGATAACGACATATAAAATACTGCGTGGAATAGACAAGGTGGACAAGGACAGGATGTTCCAGGGAGGGGACACAGAAACAAGAGGCCACAATTGGAAGTTGAAGACACGAATGAGTCAGAGAGATAGTAGGAAGTATTTCTTCAGTCATAGAGTTGTAAGGCAGTGGAATAGCCTAGAAAATGACGTAGTGGAGGCAGGAACCATACACAGTTTTAAGACGAGGTTTGATAAAGCTCATGGAGCGGGGAGAGAGAGGGCCTAGTAGCAACCGGTGAAGAGGCGGGGCCAGGAGCTAGGACTCGACCCCTGCAACCACAAATAGGTGAGCACAAATAGGTGAGCACACACACACAAACACACACACACATACACACACACACACACACACACACACACACACACACACACACACACACACACACACACACACACACACACACACACACACACACACACACACAACACACACACACACACACAAACACACACACACACATACACACACACACACACACACACACACATACATACACACACACACACACACATACACACACACACACACACACACACACACACACACACACACACACACACACACACACACACACACACACACACACACACACACATACACACACACACACACGCATGGTTTCAGGGACGGGAAATCCTGTGTCACAAACCTACTGGAGTTCTATGACATGGTGACAGCAGTAAGACAAGAGAGAGAGGGGTGGATGGATTGCATTTTCTTGGACTGCAAGAAGGCGTTTGACACAGTTCCACACAAGAGATTGGTGCAAAAACTGGAGGACCAAGCAGGGATAACAGGGAAGGCACTACAATGGATCAGGGAATACTTGTCAGGTAGACAGCAGCGAGTCATGGTACGTGGCGAGGTGTCAGAGTGGGCACCTGTGACCAGCGGGGTCCCGCAGGGGTCAGTCCTAGGACCAGTGCTGTTTCTGGTATTTGTGAACGACATGACGGAAGGAATAGACTCTGAGGTGTCCCTGTTTGCAGATGACGTGAAGTTGATGAGAAGAATACACTCGATCGAAGACCAGGCAGAACTACAAAGGGATCTGGACAGGCTGCAGACCTGGTCCAGCAATTGGCTCCTGGAGTTCAATCCCACCAAGTGCAAAGTCATGAAGATTGGGGAAGGGCAAAGAAGGCCGCAGACGGAGTACAGTCTAGGGGGTCAGAGACTACAAACCTCACTCAAGGAAAAAGATCTTGGGGTGAGTATAACACCAGGCACATCTCCTGAAGCGCACATCAACCAAATAACTGCTGCAGCATATGGGCTCCTAGCAAACCTCAGAACAGCATTCCGACATCTTAATAAGGAATCATTCAGGACCCTGTACACCGTGTACGTTAGGCCCATATTGGAGTATGCGGCACCAGTTTGGAACCCACACCTAGCCAAGCACGTGAAGAAACTAGA
>NC_091313.1:3477481-3529981 GCF_038502225.1 Cherax quadricarinatus | reverse complement strand
TTAGTTGACAGTTAATAGGTAATTGCGCGTCACGAACCACCCTGGGTAGGGAGGAAGGTAAAGGAAGTGATAGTATACTGTATCTTAGATAGGTAGGATAACAACTCTTAGCCTGTAAATGAACTGAGGTAGAATAACAGCTCTGAACCTGTAAATGAATCGAGGTAGAATAACAGCTCTCAACCTATGAATGAATCGAAGTAGGATGACAGTTCTCAACTGCCAATTGAACTGTTAAAAATCCACTGGCTGTAGGGTTCGTATGGCTTCAGAGCTGACATGACCCTTAAACACAATAACGACAATATACATATTTGGTAGTAAACTGCCTAATTTCTGGCAGCCGGGAGGTAAGGTTAAATACGGCTCGCCCCTTGAGTGACCCTTAACAACCCTCACAACAACAATAACAACATAATTGCTACCAGCTGGATGTAAGACATTGACTGACTCATCAACAGATCTCCAGGTATGATAAATGATCAGGCATTTATGCATTCACTATCAGCTCACGAAACATAGGGAAAAGTGTCGAATTTACGCCAACAAGGGGGTACTAAGATTACTTTCTCAGTCTTCAAGGGGGAGCAGCTAAGGCTTCAGTAATCTCTCTATGTACAGGAAGCAGCTGCTGAAACTTCAGTCATCCTGTTTGCAGGAGGGACCTGCTGCAGGTCAGCTGCTTAAACTACATTAACATAAATACAGTAACGTCTACACCACGAATCTATGAAGGATACACAACAGAGATTGCAAACTCGCAACATTTCCTTTACGTTGTAATAACGCACTTTGTCTCAAGTTTGCATGCAGGATAAAACAGGCTGAAGCGGCAGTAGGTAGCTCATGTTTCCCTCCACCTCCTCATAAATTATATAATTTGGGTGAAAGGAGGTCATCATGGGGAGGAAATTCTTGAATCATGTTCACACGGATATTCACGTCACCCACAGTGTGAGTAACTGTGTCCCCTCATGTGGATCCCTGTCCCTTGTATCCAGGTTTTCCTACTCCAACATATATAATAATAATAATAATAATAATAATAATAATAATAATAATAATAATAATAATAATAATAATAATAATAATTTGTTATTATTATTATTATTGTTATTATTATTATTATAACAATCTTTCTTGTGGTTTCGTTTCTTTTTATAATAATAATAAAATAATAATAATAATAATAATAATAATAATAATAATAATAATAATAATAATAATAATAATAATAATAATAATAATAATGTACTGTTTCTGGCGTGGCCTGAAAGAGGACATCTTTACCAGGTCCGATACTCAGGCCATGCTGGTTTCTCGATGCTGTTGAGGGGCTCTTGATCCTGGAAATTGTAGCTACTCTCCCTTTCCTCGTATCAAACGGGGTTTTGCGCCTCCCCATGCATAATAGTTCTCGGTATCAATCCAAGATAAAGACACGACAGACCAGATACAAACCAGATATAAACAAGATATATACCAGATACAAACAAGATATAGGCAAGATATACCAGATGTTGACAAGATATAGACAATATATCCATCAAATATAGATCAAACATGGAACAAATATAGACAAATTTAGACCAGATATAGACAGGATATAGAAAAGGTTAATATATAACTCACTATTATGTGTGAGGGGGGTTATCAGAATGAGGGAGTATGATGGGGCGTGGAAGTGAGAAGGGAAGAGGTCTCATGGGAAGTGTCTGGAGGAAAGAGATGGGAGTGGAGTCAGGAAAAGATGTGGGTGGGATGGATTAATTGGAGTGGGAGGGAGGAGGTGTTGGAGGATAGGAATATGGAAGGGGGGGTTTGGGTGTAATGAACGGTGGACGGGGTGGGGGGAAGAAGAGGAGTTCTTCGCCCACGTTAGGTGCCGGTCCCACGGTGGCGGTGGAGGGGAGGTGCCCATCCCTCGGAGAAGGAGGAGGGGGGAAAAGGTGGTTCGCCCACGGGGGAATTCCGAGTAGAAGAGAAAGTAAAAGTGACGGGTGAGACACCGAACATTACCCTGTGTGGGCACTGTGTGTGTGTGTGTGTGTGTGTGTGTGTGTGTGTGTGTGTGTGTGTGTGTGTGTGTGTGTGTGTGTGTGTGTGTGTGTGTGTGTGTGTGTGTGTGTGTGGGCACTGTGTGTGTGTGTGTACTCACATAGTTGTACTCAACTAGTTGAGGTTGCGGGGGTCGAGTCCGAGCTCCTGGCCCCGCCTCTTCACTGGTCGCTACTAGGTCACTCTCCCTGAGCCGTGAGCTTTATCATACCTCTGCTTAAAGCTATGTATGGATCCTGCCTCCACTACATTGCTTCCCAAACTATTCCACTTACTGACTACTCTGTGGCTAAAGAAATACTTCCTAACATCCCTGTGATTCATCTGTGTCTTCAACTTCCAACTGTGTCCCCTTGTTACTGTGTCCAATCTCTGGAACATCCTGTCTTTGTCCACCTTGTCAATTCCTCTCAGTATTTTGTATGTCGTTATCATGTCCCCCCTATCTCTCCTGTCCTCCAGTATCGTCAGGTTGATTTCCCTTAACCTCTCCTCGTAGGACATACCTCTTAGCTCTGGGAATAGTCTTGTTGCAAACCTTTGCACTTTCTCTAGTTTCTTTACGTGCTTGGCTAGGTATGGGTTCCAAACTGGTGCCGCATACTCCAATATGGGCCTAACGTACACGGTGTACAGGGTCCTGAATGATTCCTTATTAAGATGTCGGAATGCTGTTCTGAGGTTTGCTAGGCGCCCATATGCTGCAGCAGTTATTTGGTTGACGTGCTCTTCAGGAGATGTGCCTGGTGTTATACTCACCCCAAGATCTTTTTCCTTGAGTGAGGTTTGTAGTCTCTAGCCCCCTAGACTGTACTCCGTCTGCGGTCTTCTCTGCCCTTCCCCAATCTTCATGACTTTGCACTTGGTGGGATTGAACTCCAGGAGCCAATTGCTGGACCAGGTCTGCAGCCTGTCCAGATCCCTTTGTAGTTCTGCCTGGTCTTCGATCGAGTGAATTCTTTTCATCAACTTCACGTCATCTGCAAACAGGGACACCTCAGAGTCTATTCCTTCCGTCATGTCGTTCACAAATACCAGAAACAGCACTGGTCCTAGGACTGACCCCTGTGGGACCCCGCTGGTTACAGGTGCCCACTCTGACACCTCGCCACGTACCATGACTCGCTGCTGTCTTCCTGACAAGTATTCCCTGATCTATTGTAGTGCCTTCCCTGTTATCCCTGCTTGGTCCTCCAGTTTTTGCACCAATTTCTTGTGTGGAACTGTGTCAAACGCCTTCTTGCAGTCCAAGAAAATGCAATCCACCCACCCCCCTCTCTCTTGTCTTACTGCTGTCACCATGTCATAGAACTCCAGTAGGTTTGTGACACAGGATTTCCCGTCCCTGAAACCATGTTGGCTGCTGTTGATGAGATCGTTCCTTTCTAGGTGTTCCACCACTCTTCTCCTGATAATCTTCTCCATGATTTTGCATACTATACATGTCAGTGACACTGGTCTGTAGTTTAATGATTCATGTCTGTCTCCTTTTTTAAAGATTGGGACTACATTTGCTGTCTTCCATGCCTCAGGCAATCTCCCTGTTTCGATAGATGTATTGAATATTGTTGCGTGTGTGTGTGTGTGTGTGTGTGTGTGTGTGTGTGTGTATGTGTGTGTGTGTGTGTGGGGGTGTGTGTGTGTGTGTGTGTGTGTGTGTGGTGTGTGTGTGTGTGTGTGTGTGGGCACTGTGTGTGTGTGTGTGTGTGTGTGTGTGTGTGGGCTCTGTGTGTGTGTGTGTGTGTGTGGGCACTGTGTGTGTGTGTTTGTGTGTGTGTGTGTGTTTGTGTGTGTGTGTGTGTATGTGTGTGTGTGTGTGTTGGCACTGTGTGTGTGTCTGTGTGTGTGTGTGTGGCCACTGTGTGTGTGTGTTTGTGTGTGTGTGTGTGTGTATGTGTATGTGTGTGTGTGTGTATGTGTGTGTGTGTACTCACCTATTTGTGGTTGCAGGGGTCGAGTCATAGCTCATGTGTGTGTGTATGCGTGTGTGTGTGTGCGGATGTGTGTGTGTGTGTGTGTGTGTGTGTGTGGGTGTGTGTGTGTGTGTGTGTGTGTGTGGGTGTGTGTATGCGTGTGTGTGTGTGCGGATGTGTGTGTGTGTGTGTGTGTGTGTGTGTGCGTGTGTGTGTGTGTGTGTGTGTGTATGCGTGTGTGTGTGTGTGTGGATGTGTGTGTGTGTGTGTGTGTGTGTGTGTGTGTGTGTGTGTGTGTGTGTGTGTGTGTGTGTGTGTGTGTGTGTGTGTGTGTGTGTGTGTTTTGGGGTATAGGGGGTGTTTTGCGTGTGTGTGTGCTCACCTATTTATACTCATTTATGGTAGCACGAATGATATGATCGAACCTCTAGTTGTTAAAATTGAAAATCTAATTATAGTTCTTGCAACTGTATATAAACCACCAGATACAATTTTCCAGCAGTTCAAAGACCGGCTATTGAAAATTGAGCGCTATTTTGAAGACCTCTCAAACCGGCCCAAATATACTGTTCCTGGGAGACTTCAGATGAAGACACTTAAAATGGAAGGGCCTAGCAAAGACTGTAATAGCAGAATCCCAGAAGCTAGGTTTTGATGAACAGTTACACACAACTGAATTACCAAACAATGATTTAATTATCAACATCATTAGAAGTTTGCTCTCGAGACACCGTTACGAAGGTGCAAATTGGGAAGGGAGAGGCGTACCCTCTATAATCAAAGACGACGAAAAACAGAACTAACCAAATGCAGTGGACTCTCTGAAGAACGAAACGTAACGTCGAGCTCAAACTGAATACATCAGAGTCCGGAGAGATAGGAGCTAAAAGCCGGAAGTGAAATTAAGAGAAATAAAAAATACTTCTCATACGCAAAATTCAGGTCAAAAACAATATCAAGTATCGGTCTTTGATTAAAGGAGATGGAACATACACTAACGACAACAAAGTAATGAGTGAAATACTTAAGTTCCAGTACAAGTTAGTGTTTAGCGAGCCACTATTCGGCCTAAAGATTGACCACCCAAAAGCTTTATTCATAAATGACAAAATGCTGCAAACATATCCCTGATATCTGATATAACTCGAACCCCACTTACAAGCCTATGCACTCCGCTCAAGCCCAGACTCGTGGAACTCAATATTCATCAAGAATTTTAAGAAAACCTTATCAGGCGCCTTAATTAAATATTCTACAGAGAAGCCTAGATAATAGCCCTAACATCCCACATTATCAAGATTTTTGAAAGAATTTTTAGACGTGTGATTACCACTCACAATGAAGCACAGCAACTGCACAACCCAGATCAACATGGGTTCAGAACAGGTCGCTTCTGCCTTTCTCAACTGCTTGACCATTACGACATGGTCTAGGATGCACTTGAAAACAAGTAGATTGTAAGTGACTTGCAAAAGTCTTTAACAAGTGCGACCATGGGGTAATTTTTGGGATTAAAGTATTTTTGATTGGTGGTGAACAAGTGACATACAGCCATAATGATCCTTGTGTAATAGTGGATAGGCTTTAAACCAAATTAACCAACCAATCGTACGTTAGCCATCATCCTACCTGGTACCACCTGACCTCTCTAAATGTCCGGACGATAAATGTAATGGAATAAAGCAACAGGTATTTACCGCTGCTGTCACTAAACTATGAAAGCGTAATGATCCCATCCGCTTTGACTATAGAAAATAACTAGATGTACTTCGGTCGTTGCGTGATCCCAGAAAGTTATCCCAGTGCTTCATAACCCCGGCCTTCTGTACCTCAGTGCACGCGACTGGAACCGAGCAGAGGTGCGGCGAAAGTTGATAATGCACTTAAATATTAGTCTTGAAGATTTTAAGGGAATTAGAATAGACATTCACAAGTCAGTATATGGAAACTAATATCCAAATATCTTCAATAAAAATGATAAATTATGACATACAAAACAGATCTAATTAAAATCTTTCAGAGGATCAAAGAGACCATTATCATAAAATATACAAGGTACATTAAGCTTGAAGCAGCTCAGATGCGGCGCTGTCGAGTAATCAACATGGAAGTGTTGAAGATAATCAACATGGAAGTGTTGAAAGTAATCAAGATGTAAGTGTTGAAGATAATCAACATGGAAGTGTTGAAGGTAATCAACATGGAAGTGTTGAAGGTAATCAACATGGAAGTGTTGAAGGTAATCAACATGGAAGTGTTGAAGGTAATCAACATGGAAGTGTTGAAGGTAATCAACATGGAAGTGTTGAAGGTAATCAACATGGAAGTGTTGAATGTAATCATCATGGAAGTGTTGAAGATAATCAACATGGAAGTGTTGAATGTAATCATCATGGAAGTGTTGAAGGTAATCAACATGGAAGTGTTGAAGGTAATCAACATGGAAGTGTTGAAGGTAATCAACATGGAAGTGTTGAAGATAATCAACATGGAAGTGTTGAAGGTAATCAACATGGAAGTGTTGAAGGTAATCAACATGGAAGTGTTGAAGGTAATCAACATGGAAGTGTTGAATGTAATCATCATGGAAGTGTTGAAGATAATCAACATGGAAGTGTTGAATGTAATCATCATGGAAGTGTTGAAGGTAATCAACATGGAAGTGTTGAAGGTAATCAACATGGAAGTGTTGAAGGTAATCAACATGGAAGTGTTGAAGATAATCAACATGGAAGTGTTGAATGTAATCATCATGGAAGTGTTGAAGGTAATCAACATGGAAGTGTTAAAGGTAATCAACATGGAAGTGTTGAAAGTAATCAACATGGGAGTGTTGAAGATAATCAAAATGGAAGTGTTGATTGTAATCAACATGGAAGTGTTGAAGGTAATCAACATGGAAGTGTTGAAAGTAATCAACATGGAAGTGTTGAAGGTAATCAACATGGAAGTGCTGAAAGTAATCAACATGGAAGTGTTGAAGGTAATCAACATTGAAGTGTTGAAAGTAATCGACATGGAAGTGTTGAAGGAAATCAACATGGAAGTGTTGAAGGTAATCAACATGGAAGTGTTGAAAGTAATCAACAAGGAAGTGTTGAAGGTAATCAACATGTAAGTGTTGAAGGTAATCAACATAGAAGTGTTGAAGGCAATCAACATGGAAGTGTTGAAGATAATCAACATGGAAGTGTTGAAGATAATCAACATGGAAGTGTTGAAAGTAATCAACATGAAAGTGTTGAAGGTAATCAACATAGAAGTGTTGCAAGTAATCAACATGTAAGTGTTGAAGATAATCAACATGGAAGTGTTGAAGATATTCAACATGGAAGTGTTGAAGATAATCGACATGGAAGTGTTGAAGATAATCAACATGGAAGTGTTGAAGATAATCAACATGGAAGTGTTGAAGATAATCAACATGGAAGTATTGAAGGTAATTATCATGGAAGTGTTGAAGATAATCAACATGGAAGTGTTGAAGATAATCAACATGGAAGTGTTGAAGATAATCAACATGGAAGTGTTGAAGATAATCATCATGGAAGTGTTGAAGATAATCATCATGGAAGTGCTGAAGATAATCAACATGGAAGTGTTGAAGGTAATCAACATGGAAGTGTTAAAGGTAATCAACATGGAAGTGTTGAAGATAATCAACATGGAAGTTTTGAAAGTAATCAACATGAAAGTGTTGAAGGTGATCAACATGGAAGTGTTGAAGGTAATCAACATGGACGTTTTGAAGATAGTCATCATGGAAGTGTTGAAGATAATTACCATGGAAGTGTTAAAGATAATCAACATGGAAGTGTTGAAAGTAATCAACATGGAAGTGTTGAAGATAATCATCATCTAAGTGTTGAAGATAATTACCATGGAAGTGTTGAAGATAATCAACATGGAAGTGTTGAAGGTAATCAACATGGAAGTGTTGAAGATAATCAACATGGAAGTGTTGAAGGTAATCATCATGGAAGTGTTGAAGATAATCAACATGGAAGTGTTGAAGATAATCAACATGGAAGTGTTGAACGTAATCAACATGGAAGTGTTGAAGGTAATCAACATGGAAGTGTTGAAAGTAATCAACATGGGAGTGTTGAAGATAATCAAAATGGAAGTGTTGAAGGTAATCAACATGGAAGTGTTGAAGGTAATCAACATGGAAGTGTTGAAAGTAATCAACATGGAAGTGTTGAAGGTAATCAACATGGAAGTGTTGAAAGTAATCAACATGTAAGTGTTGAAGATAATCAACATGGAAGTGTTGAAGGTAATCAACATGGAAGTGTTGAAGATAATCAACATGGAAGTGTTGAAAATAATCAACATGAAAGTGTTGAAGGTAATCAACATGGAAATGTTGAAAGTAATCAACATGTAAGTGTTGAAGGTTATCAACATGGAAGTGTTGAATGTAATCAACATGGAAGTGTTGAAGATAATCATCATGGAAGTGTTGAAGGTAATCAACATGGAAGTGTTGAAAGTCATCAACATGGAAGTGTTGAAGATAATCAACATGGAAGTGTTGATGGTAATCATCATGGAAGTGTTGAAGATAATCAACATGGAAGTGTTGAAGATAATCAACATGGAAGTGTTGAAGATAATCAACATGAAAGTGTTGAAGATAATCAACATGGAAGTGAAGATAATCATCATGGAAGTGTTGAAGATAATCATCATGATAGTGTTGAAGATAATCAACATGGAAGTGTTGAAGATAATCATCATGGAAGTGTTGAAGATAATCAACATGGAAGTGTTGAAGATAATCAACATGGAAGTGAAGATAATCATCATGGAAGTGTTGAAGATAATCAACATGGAAGTGAAGATAATCATCATGGAAGTGTTGAAGATAATCAACATGGAAGTGTTGAAGATAATCAACATGGAAGTGTTGAAGATAATCATCATGATAGTGTTGAAGATAATCAACATGGAAGTGTTGAAGATAATCAACATGGAAGTGTTGAAGATAATCAACATGGAAGTGTTGAAGATAATCATCATGGAAGTGTTGAAGATAATCATCATGATAGTGTTGAAGATAATCAACATGGAAGTGTTGAAGATAATCAACATGGAAGTGTTGAAGATAATCAACATGGAAGTGTTGAAGATAATCAACATGGAAGTGTTGAAGATAATCAACATGGAAGTGTTGAAGATAATCATCATGGAAGTGTTGAAGATAATCATCATGGAAGTGTTGAAGATAATCATCATGGAAGTGTTGAAGATAATCATCATGGAAGTGTTGAAGATAATCATCATGGAAGTGTTGAAGATAATCATCATGGAAGTGTTGAAGATAATCATCATGGAAGTGTTGAAGATAATCATCATGGAAGTGTTGAAGATAATCATCATGGAAGTGAAGATAATCATCATGGAAGTGTTGAAGATAATCAGACAGGATACTCGGAAATTATCGCATGAAAAATAGTTTCAGTTTTTCCAATTTCCATCAGAAAAGAAAAAGAAAATTAAGACGTATACGGTAAGAGCGACGAATATTTAAGAAAGTAATTTTTATGTAGAATGAGACACTTGTGCAACATTTGGAAATCTTTATTGTTGAAGCGTTTCGCCAGCCAGTGGTTTCTTCAGTACAATACAGAGAAGAACGGTGGACGATGAGAAGTTTGAGGTTATCAGTCCCTCATCCTGGAGCTCAAAGTGAGAGACAACAGTGTTTCTATGAATCCCACCAATGATAAAAGTTTGAAGTCGGTCAGAAAAAACATTCTCCAGTAATTACTCTGATTCCAACGATTCCCAAGTTTTTTTTCAGCCATCTCGGTAAAATTTCCAATTTGCATCTACTCGGACTAAATTTATGAGTCATCATCCGCCTTCAAGGGATCGTCAGTTGTATTTTAAAGCCAATCAGAAGAAACATGTGTTAGTTACTGAATAAAATGAATATGACTAGTTCTTCAATAAAATTAACAAATTGGGACTTACGGCTGTCAAGAGCAGCGTGAGTCTTGTCTTCAGGAAGTCACACCAGTGGTGAAAATTTGAAGCCGATCAGATGATTTATTCTCCAGTTATCGAGTGGATTCCAATGACTCCAGTTATTTTGTTAGACCATTTAACTACAAGAAGAAATTTTCCAGAAGACAAACGGAACTTTTGTTGTCGTTCAGTAGATGTAAACTGAAAATTATTTAACGTAATTTAACAGGAATAAAAATTTCACACTATTTTTCACATAAAATGATCAAATCTGCACCAGCACTGCTGAATTTCACTCTCCACCGTCGTCGTATTTATTGTCACCTTTGTAAACGTTTGAATCTCAGCCACTGAGGATTGTGGAAGTTACCCCAGCAATACTAGGATGCTGGGAATTGGTTCAACAAGTTTGGTCATAAGAGACGTGAACATGCCAATTGTTCCAGAATTTGGTCCTCGTTGCCGTACACGTTTGATGGAAATTTGAAGCGTATTAGATGACGCGTTCTCGAGCTAGCGAAATAAAATCGAAAATTTGGCGTAAGAAAAAAATCAAATCAAATAAATGCAGGCAACCTTTTAATGTTATCCCTTTGGGGGATACTTAACATCAACGGTAGCAGCAGCAACAACAGCAACAAGACATTTAAAAACAATAGCACCAGCAACAAGACCACTAAAAACTACGGTAGCACCAGGAGTAAATACATCAATAGCAATGACAAAAACACCAGCAGTTGTAGCAACAACAGCAGCAATAATAACAGTAACAACAACAGTAACAAGAGACACAACAACAACAACGATAATAATATTAGCAAAAGCAGCAGTAATCACAACAGTAGCGACAACAACAACAGGAACAACTATAACAACAGCAACAGCAACAACAGTACTAACAACAGCAACAACAGTAGCAACAGCAGCAACAAGAGCAACAACAACAACAACAACAGTACTAACAACAGCAACAACAGTAGCAACAACAGTAGCAACAGCAGCAACAAGAGCAACAACAACAACAACAACAACAGTACTAACAACAGCAACAACAGTAGCAACAACAGTAGCAACAGCAGCAACAAGAGCAACAACAACAACAACAACAGTACTAACAACAGCAACAACAGTAGCAACAGCAGCAACAAGAGCAACAACAACAAACATTGCCCCCTAGCTAACTACACCCCATCTCACTTCCCCTCCTCCAAGGCAAAAAAAAAAAATATTCCCTTGTCAACTGGAGTAGGTAATAACCCTCAGGTTAAATGAAGGTTTGTTGACCATAACTTAGAATAAGGAGATAGAAGGGAAGATTAGAAAGGGAATGAATGACGTACGAGATAGAAGGCCTAGCCTCAACGGTACTCTTGTATGAATGAATTTTTGTGCATCAAAACGTACTGATTTATACATGACAGGTACATCAACATATGTACGTGTATATGAAGGAACTGTACAGTATATGCCCACACACACACGCGCGCACAGACGAATGTGGATATGCGTTTTCACTCATCCAAGCATGAGTTTGCAACTTGGGAGGCTTGTTGTCGGGCGTGAGTTGATTGTGCAGGAAGCTTATTGATGTCACTAGATTCGGTGTTCTGCATTAGTTGCCTCTGCGTAGGCCTAATTTTTTTTCCTAATTGATGTCACTATTGGAATGCATTAATTTAAAATTTACGGCATTATCCATTGGATATCTTCCGGTTTTACTTAAGACATCATTTATCCCAAGAAATGTTCCTCAGTTTGTTGAAAGTCCAATTGTCGAGGTGAGTGACTGTGTACTACCTCTGAATGTTGACAATCATTATTCTGTTCTGCAAACAGCCTTTCATTACATAAAGGCAGTGCTTGTAATTTAACAGTTCCAGTGAGCATTTTCACAAGAGGTTTTGGGATATTTATCGCTGGCTGATCGACAATGGTTGAGCGAAAGGTTATGTGTGAGTGTTCGTGAGTGTGTTCCACGACAGACGTAGGACATTCTGGTACTTGTATTACTTCGAGGATGTCCGTGGAGGTCGTTGTTGTCCCTGCAGGTCGTTGCTGAGGGCTCTTCGTTGGAGGAGGTTGTCACTATTAACGTTGGAACCAGTATATTGGTTCATTAGAGTGACTGGAGTTTATGATGGGATCCTGATCGTCAGAGCTTCTTACCGTCACTGGCTCTTGAGATAGTGTGGATGAATGGGCTTCACTGACCGTAGCTGGAAGCACTTCTCTAGTTGGATTGTCCGAGGTTGTTGGGCAATAATATGGGTAAGTGCGGTCGGAGCTGTAATTAGCGCTGTAGGAGTGGCAATCTCTTGAACATTAGTCCCAGAGGTGTCAGTGGCTGCTGTTGAAGGTAATAGAGGCATCTGCATGAAAGCAGATGACCAAAAGTATGATTGAGACCCGCGTCAGGAAACACTTGTCCTGTTTCCTGACAAACATTCTACATACAGCTATTTTATGTTAGGACACCCGCATCACTGTGCGGATGATCCTCCATTGTCAGCAAGATAGTAGTCACTGCTGGTTGCTGTGGACTTCTTATTTTTGACAGAATGCTGTTAAGTAGTTTTACTGAGGTGTTATTATTGCTTGTCGTTAGTATATGGATGTAGTAGTTTATATCCTCGACTGCAATCTTTTGAGCAATTGTTTTCATCAATGTGGACATTATTTGCGAGTCCAAAATTGTGGATGGAGGTGCTGACTAGCACCATGGTGGGTGGCTTTAGCTGTTTAGCTTAGTGTCGCCTTAATCCAGGTATTAATGTAAAATCTCAACAGCTGTGAATTTTTACTTTTATTGGACCAGTAGGGAAGTTCACCTGTGAACCATCGTGTTGATTTATAATGCTGGTGCTTCGTGCCTTCAATTTTGGTAATTCCTGCCTCGCGCACTGGGCGGCTAAAGGAAACAGGTATGACTGCCGGAGCAGGTATCACATTTGAAGTTGCGCTGGTTGATGCAATGTTTGTAGTGTTGCTGTACCGAGCTTCTGCTGCACATGTCATGTGTGATGGAGCATCAGTTATGTGTTAAACATCCGTCAGCAGTGTCGCTTCTGGCAGGTTAAGAGACAGGTTCAGAGGCTCAGACACACACACACACACACACACACACATCATATATATCTGAAGTTTTTTCCTATCATTTTCTTTGTTAGTTTGAGGCCGGTTTAAGTGAACTTTCAGAGCAGACTTTCACTTGTTTTAAGCACTGCAAACATCACCATTGACCATTTGCAAGATGAGAAGATGTAGGTAGCTGGAGATTATTAAGACGAGTAGTAGTAGTAGTAGTAGTAGTAGTAGTAGTAGTAGTAGTAGTAGTAGTAGCAGTAATAGCAGTAGTAGCAGTAAAAGTAGTAGTAGTAGTAGTAGTAGTAGTAGTAGTAATAGTAGTACTAGCAGAAATAGCAGTAGTAGCAGTAAAAGTAGTAGTATTAGTAGTAGTAATAGTAGTAGTAGTAGTAGTAGTAGCAGTAATAGCAGTAGTAGCAGTAGTAGCAGTAAAAGTAGTAGTAGTAGTAGTAATAGTAGTAGTAGTAGTCGTAAAAGTAGTAGTAGTAGTAGTAGTAGTAGTAGTAGTAGTACTAGCAGTAATAACAGTAATAGCAGTAGTAGTAGTAAGAGTAGTATTAGTAGTAATAGTAGAAGTAATAATACTAGTAATAGTAGTAACAGTAGTAATAGTTTCCGAAGTAGTAGTAGAAATAACAATAGTACCAGCAGTTATAGAGATAGTAATAGTAAAAGTCATAGTAGAAACAGTTGTTTTAATAGTAGTAGTAATAGCAGTATTAGAAGTAGTAGTAGTAATTGTAGTAGAAGTGGTAGTGGTATTAGTATTGCTAGTAGTTGTTTAGCAGTAGTAGTTTCAGTACTAATAGTAGAAATAGTAGTAACATTATTATTATAATTATTATTATTATTATGATTATTATTATTATTATCATTATTTTCTTGAAAAGAAGTGAATCTGAAGTAACAAGTCTCTGTCAGCATTCGCATCCTCCTCTCAGATCCGATACCTTGACGACGTAAAGCCTCTCCGTTCTTACGTTACACGTACTTCCGTCGCTCACCTTTCATCCGGATTCGCAGACTTGCGATCATTCAACTCACGGCTTTTCCCCGCTCCACCTCCCCCCCCCCCAGCCCTCCACCACCAATCCTCCCTCCCAAAGCAAACCGGACTGATTAACGCAGGCGTTCTTGTGTGATCGTTCTTGTATGGTCGTTCTTGTATGATCGTTCTTGTGTGATCGTTCATGCATGATCGTTCCCGTATGATCGTTCTTGTATGATCGTTCTTGTATGATCGTTCTTGTATGATCGTTCTTGTATGATCGTTCTTTTATGATCGTTCTTGTATGATCGTTCTTGTATGATCGTTCCCGTATGATCGTTCTTGTATGATCGTTCTTGTATGATCGTTCTTGTATGATCGTTCTTGTATGATCGTTCTTGTATGATTGTTCTTGTATGATGGTTCTTGTATGATCGTTCTTGTATGATGGTTCTTGTACGATGGTTCTCATATGATGGTTCTTGTATGATTGTTCTTGTATGATCGTTCTTATATGATTGTTCTTGTATGATGGTTCTTGTATGATGGTTCTTGTATGATTGTTCTTGTATGATTGTTCTTGTATGATTGTTCTTGTATGATTGTTCTTGTATGATTGTTCTTGTATGATAGTTCTTGTATGATGGTTCTTGTATGATTGTTCTTGTATGATGGTTCTTGTATGATTGTTCTTGTATGATTGTTCTTGTATGATTGTTCTTGTATGATTGTTCTTGTATGATTGTTCTTATATGATGGTTCTTGTATGATGGTTCTTGTATGATTGTTCTTGTATGATGGTTCTTGTATGATTGTTCTTGTATGATTGTTCTTGTATGATTGTTCTTGTATGATTGTTCTTGTATGATTGTTCTTGTATGATGGTTCTTGTATGATTGTTCTTGTATGATGGTTCTTGTATGATTGTTCTTGTATGATTGTTCTTGTATGATTGTTCTTGTATGATTGTTCTTGTATGATTGTTCTTGTATGATTGTTCTTGTATGATGGTTCTTGTATGATGGTTCTTGTATGATTGTTCTTGTATGATTGTTCTTGTATGATGGTTCTTGTATGATTGTTCTTGTATGATTGTTCTTGTATGATTGTTCTTGTATGATGGTTCTTGTATGATGGTTCTTCTATGATCGTTATTGTATGATGGTTCTGGAATGATGGTTCTTATATGATGGTTCTAGTATGATGGTTCTTGTATGGTGGTTCTTGTATGATGGTTCTTATATGAAGGTTCTTGAATGATGGTTCTTGTATGATGATTCTTGTATGATGGTTCTTATATGATGGTTCTTGTATGATGGTTCTTATATGAAGGTTCTTGAATGATGGTTCTTGTATGATGGTTCTAATATGATGGTTCTTATATGATGGTTCTTGAATGATGGTTCTTGTATGATGGTTCTAATATGATGGTTCTTATATGATGGTTCTTATATGAAGGTTCTTGAATGATGGTTCTTGTATGATGGTTCTAATATGATGGTTCTTATATGATGGTTCTTGAATGATGGTTCTTGTATAATGGTTCTAATATGATGGTTCTTATATGAAGGTTCTTGAATGATGGTTCTTGTATGATGGTTCTAATATGATGGTTCTTATATGATGGTTCTTGAATGATGGTTCTTATATGATGGTTCTTACATGATGGTTCTTGAATGATGGTTCTTATATGATGGTTCTTGAATGATGGTTCTTGAATGATGGTTCTTATATGATGGTTCTTACATGATGGTTCTTGAATGATGGTTCTTATATGATGGTTCTTATATGAAGGTTCTTGAATGATGGTTCTTGTATGATGATTCTAATATGATGGTTCTTATATGATGGTTCTTGAATGATGGTTCTTGTATGATGGTTCTAATATGATGGTTCTTATATGATGGTTCTTATATGAAGGTTTTTGAATGATGGTTCTAATATGGTGGTTCTTATATGATGGTTCTTGTATGATGGTTCTTATATGATGGTTCTTATATGATGGTTCTTACATGATGGTTCTTGAATGATGGTTCTTCTATGATGGTTCTTATATGATGGTTCTTGAATGATGGTTCTTGTATGATGGTTCTTGTATGATGGTTCTTATATGATGGTTCTTGAATGATGGTTCTTGTATGATGGTTCTTGTATGATGGTTCTTGAATGATGGTTCTTGTATGATGGTTCTTCTATGATGGTTCTTATATGATGGTTCTTGAATGATGGTTCTTGTATGATGGTTCTTGTATGATGGTTCTTATATGATGGTTCTTATATGATGGTTCTTGAATGATGGTTCTTGAATGATGGTTCTTGTATGATGGTTCTTGTATGATGGTTCTTGAATGATGGTTCTTGTATGATGGTTCTTGTATGATGGTTCTTGAATGATGGTTCTTGTATGATGGTTCTTGTATGATGGTTCTTGAATGATGGTTCTTGAATGATGGTTCTTGTATGATGGTTCTTGTATGATGGTTCTTGAATGATGGTTCTTGAATGATGGTTCTTGAATGATGGTTCTTGTATGATGGTTCTTGTATGATGGTTCTTGAATGATGGTTCTTGAATGATGGTTCTTGTATGATGGTTCTTGTATGATGGTTCTTGTATGATGGTTCTTGAATGATGGTTCTTGTATGATCGTTCTAATATGATGGTTCTTATATGTTCTTGAATGATGGTTCTTTTATGATGGTTCTTGAATGATGGTTCTTGTATGATGGTTCTTGTATGATGGTTCTTGAATGATGGTTCTTGTATGATCGTTCTAATATGATGGTTCTTATATGATGGTTCTTATATGTTTTTGAATGATGGTTCTTATATGTTCTTGAATGATGGTTCTTGTATGATCGTTCTAATATGATGGTTCTTATATGTTTTTGAATGATGGTTCTTATATGTTCTTGAATGATGGTTCTTTTATGATGGTTCTTGAATGATGGTTTTTGAATGATGGTTCTTATATGTTCTTGAATGATGGTTCTTTTATGATGGTTCTTGAATGATGGTTTTTATATGTTCTTGAATGATGGTTCTTTTATGATGGTTCTTTAATGATGGTTCTTATATGTTCTTGAATGATGGTTCTTTTATGATGGTTCTTGAATGATGGTTTTTATATGTTCTTGAATGATGGTTCTTTTATGATGGTTTTTGAATGATGGTTCTTATATGTTCTTGAATGATGGTTCTTTTATGATGGTTCTTTAATGATGGTTCTTTTATGATGGTTCTTGAATGATGGTTCTTTAATGATGGTTCTTTTATGATGATTCTTGAATGATGGTTCTTGTATGATGGTTCTTACTGTGATGTTTCTGAGAGTTTTGTCCTACTAATACATATGTATTATAATTATTATTATTAGTAGTAGTAGCAGTAGTTTTGGCTTTAGTGATAATAGTACTAGTAGTAGTATTAGTAATAGTGCTAATAGTGGAAGTAGTAGTACTAGTAGTGATAGTAGTAGTAGTAGGAGTCAGCAGTAGTAGTGGTGGCTATGATACTAGTAGTCGTAGTAGTGTTAGTAGTAGTTGTGGTGGTAGTAGTAGTATTAGAAGTAGTAATATTAATATCATTATTAATCTGAGGAAGCGCTACATTCGTAAGGGTTCAATACGCCTGTTGAACTAGAAGTAATTAGATCTGATCCAAGGAAAGGAAAGTAGCTACGTTCCTTGGATTAAGAAGTCTTGAGCGACGTCAAGGTACGTCCTTTATACCTAACAAGCAATACCTCGTGTAGTAGATAGCCTTTAATCCTGTTAAACAAATCCTCGTGTAGTAGATAGCCTTTAAACCTCACAAACCAATCAACCTTCCTAGTATGTTACGCTGATGTTATATGCACTTTCGGAGAAGTTGATGGGGTGAAGTGTACGTGCAAGAGAGAGAGAGAGAGAGAGAGAGAGAGCTGGGGTGATGTACACTCTGAGGTTCTATTCTTGGTGTTCATGAGGTGTTCACATTGAACACTGTCTCCTTTCCCCGGTGACCGGTTGTATTTGCACTCGCCGCCGTGAACTCTGGAAAGCGATTGTTGAACCAGTTGCTGCAGCCTTTCTAATGTCTCCTGCAGCATCCAGCACTCTTCTTGCCATCTGCAGCATCCTGCACTCCTCATGACCTCTAAAGCATCCTGCACTCCTCTTGACCTCTGCAGCATCCTGCACTCCTCTTGCCCTCTGCAGCATCCTGCACTCCTCTTGACCTCTGCAGCATCCTGCACTCCTCTTGACCTCTGCAGCATCCTGCACTCCTCTTGACCTCTCCAGCATCCTGCAATCCTCTTGACCTCTGCAGCATCCTGCACTCCTCTTGACCTCTGCAGCATCCTGCACTCCTCTTGACCTCTGCAGCATCCTGCACTCTTCTTGCCCTCTGCAGCATCCTGCACTCCTCTTGACCTCTGCAGCATCCTGCACTCCTCTTGACCTCTGCAGCATTCAGCACTCTTCTTGCCCCCTGCAGCATCCTGCACTCCTCTTAACCTCTGCAGCATCCAGCACTCTTCTTGCCTTCTGCAGCATCCTGCACTCCTCTTGACCTCTGCGGCATCCTGCACTCTTCTTGCCCTCTTCAGCATCCAGCACTCCTCTTGCCCTATGCAGCATTCTGCACTCCTCTTGTCCTCTGCAGCATCCTGCACTCCTCTGACCTGCAGCATCCTGCACTTCTCTTGCCCTCTGCAGAATCCGGCACTCCTCTTGCCCTCTGCAGAATCCGGCACTACTATTTTCCTCTGCAGCATCCAGCACTCTTCTTGCCCTCAGCAGCATCCTGCACTCCTCTTGCCCTCAGCAGCATCCTGCACTCCTCTTGACCTTTGCAGCATCCTGCACTTCTCTTGCCCTCTGCAGCATCCTGCACTCCTCTTGCCCTCTGCAGCATCCTGCACTCCTCTTGCCCTCTGCAGCATCCTGCACTGTTCTTACCTCTCTGCAGCATCCTGCACTCCTCTTGCCCTCTGCAGCATCCTGCACTGCTCTTACCCTCTGCAGCATCCTGCACTCATCTTGCCCTCAGCAGCATCCTACACTGCTCTTACCCTCTGCAGCATCCTGCACTCCTCTTGCCCTCTGCAGCATCCTGCACTGCTCTTACCCTCTGCAGCATCCTGATAATGTTGAGATATTAAAATAAGCTGTGTTAAGTCCCCCCTCACTGTCAGGTTTCAGGTTGTTTCTATGTTCGCTTAACAACACGGGCCCAGCAATGACCCCGAGGGACCCCCGCTAGTTACACTAACTCGGGCGTTCTTGAACACCTTGTAGAACCACCTCGTAGCCACAACACGTCTGCCTTCCTAAATTGCTAGTGGCACCCAACACGTCTTCCTACACTGCTAGTGGCCCCCAACACGTCTGCCTTCCTACATTGCTGGTGGCCTCCAGTACGTCTGTCTATACTGGTGGTGGCCTCCGACACGTCTGCCTTCCTACAATGCTAGTGGCCCCCAACACGTCTGCTTTCCTACAGTGCTAGTGGCCCCCAACACGTCTGCCTTCCTACAATGGTAGTGGCCTCAACACGTCTGCCTTCCTACAATGGTAGTGGCGCCCAACACGTCTGCTTTCCTACAATGCTAGTGGCCCCCAACACGTCTGCCTTCCTACAATGCTAGTGGCCCCTAACACGTCTGCCTTCCTACAATGCTAGTGGTCCCCAACACGTCTGCCTTCCTACAATGCTAGTGGCCCCCAACACGTCTGCTTTCCTACAATGCTAGTGGCCCCCAACACGTCTGCCTTCCTACAATGGTAGTGGCCCCCAACACGTCTGCTTTCCTACAATGGCAGTGGCCCCAACACGTCTGCCTTCCTACAATGGTAGTGGCCCCCAACACGTCTGTTTTCTTACAATGGTAGTGGCCCCCAACACGTCTGCCTTCCTACAATGGTAGAGGCCCCCAAGACGTCTGCCTTCCTACAATGGCAGTGGCCCCCAGCACGTCTGCTTTCCTACAATGCTAGTGGCCCCCAACACGTCTGCCTTCCTACAATGCTAGTGGCCCCAACACGTCTGCCTTCCTACAATGGTAGTGGCCCCCAACACGTCTGCCTTCCTACAATGGTAGTGACCCCCAACACGTCTGCTTTCCTACAATGCTAGTGGCCCCAACACGTCTGCCTTCCTACAATGGTAGTGGCCCCCAACACGTCTGCTTTCCTACAATGTTAGTGGCCCCCAACACGTCTGCCTTCCTACAATGCTAGTGGCCCCCAACACGTCTGCCTTCCTACAATGCTAGTGGCTCCCAACACATCTCCCTACACTGCTGGTAGCCCCAACACGTCTGCCTTTCTACACTGCTAGTGGCCCCAACACGTCTCCCTACACTGCTGGTGGCCTCCAACACGTCTGCCTACACTGCTGGTGGCCCCAACACGTCTGCCTTCCTACAGTGCTAATGGCCTCCAACACGTCTGCCTGCACTGCTGGTCTCTAGCACGTCTTCCTACACTACTGGTGACCCCAACACGTCTACCTTCCTACACTGCTGGTGGTCTCCAACACGTCTCCCTGCACTGCTGGTCTCCAACACGTCTCCCTACACTGCTGGTGGTCTCCAACACGTCTCCCTACACTGCTGGTGGTCTCCAAAACGTCTCCCTACACTGCTGGTGGCCTCCAACACGTTTCCCTACACTGCTGATGGTCTCCCTCCTTTTAGTGCTGTGACCACTGACAACATGTGTTACCAAGTGTTACTATTTGAATGTGTAGCAACAAAACCAAACTACAAATATCTAACGCCATTTTGGCGATTCTCAGTTCTTCAAAAAAATAATTTCGACGTCTCTTTGACTCCCTCATGATGTTTTCTTCAACGGAGATGCTGAGATCGTTGGTGCAGTCACAGGTGGTGAAGCTCACAACCACTGCAATGTTGATGTATCATCATCAATGTTTTTAGTGTGTGGTTGCTAGTGTCCTGTGTTGGTCGCTACCTTCCCGTGGTGAGCTCTGGGTATTGTCAGTGTCCTGTGTTGGTCGCTACCTTCCCGTGGTGAGCTCTGGGTATTGTCAGTGACTGCTGGTAGGTAATTATCAGCCACGGGAAATAGCTGAGGGCTACCCACAGTGATTATATTGCCAGTGTCAGGACATACTAACTACTTGAGATCAAATCTCATTTAATAACATAGTGCAGGCGGTATATGATCTCTAAGAGTCTAGCGCTTCCTCGTGTATATAATAATGATCTGCGCAAGTTAGTGTAGCATTTTAATTATCCAATTTTCCAATTTGCTAACATTTTTGTTTTTTTAAGGATTAAAAGGCAGATTTACAATGCAGTGGTTAATGGTGTCAACCTCACCCACACAAGTGATAACTCAAAGCTACTAACAACCAGGCAAGGAAGATGGTTGTTTAATTGAGTTTCAGTTTTATCAACTACACGATGGTGTTTAAGCAAACTTAGCTAGCAACTCAACAAGCGTTTACAATCAATGCCACACCCGTCCTCCTCCTCCCACATCAGGTTATACACACAGGAAGATGCTTATCTCACCAAGTATAAACACTCATACTATTTTAATCCCTATTTTCGAGGACTAAGATGTTCTTGTCTGGTGGTGAGCAGTTACACGCCGCCCTAATTTTACTAATATCATCGTCAGTGGTAACACCTAGTTCACCATACCTTCACAATCAGTGTTAACACCTGTGTCACCATACCTTCATCATCAGTGGTAACACCTGTGTCACCATACCTTCACCATCAGTGGTAACACCTGTCACCATACCTTCACCATCAGTGGTAACACCTGCCACCATACCTTCACCATCAGTGGTAACACCTGTGTCACCATACCTTCATCATCAGTGGTAACACCTGTGTCACCATACCTTCACAATCAGTGTTAACACCTGTGTCACCATACCTTCATCATCAGTGGTAACACCTGTATTACCATACCTTCACCATCAGTGGTAACACCTGTCACCATACCTTCACCATCAGTGGTAACACCTGTCACCATACCTTCACCATCAGTGGTAACACCTGTCACCATACCTTCACCATCAGTGGTAACACCTGTGTCACCATACCTTCATCATCAGTGGTAACACCTGTGTCACCATACCTTCACCATCAGTGGTAACACCTGTCGCCATACCTTCACCATCAGTGGTAACACCTGTCACCATACCTTCACCATCAGTGGTAACACCTGTGTCACCATACCTTCATCATCAGTGGTAACACCTGTGTAACCATACCTTCACCATCAGTGGTAACACCTGTCACCATACCTTCATCATCGGTGGTAACACCTGTCAACATACCTTCACCATCAGTGGTAACACCTGTCACCATACCTTCATCATCAGTGGTAACACCTGTTACCATACCTTCACCATCAGTGGTAACACCTTTCACCATACCTTCATCATCAGTGGTAACACCTGTCACCATACCTTCATCATCAGTGGTAACACCTGTCACCATACCTTCATCATCAGTGGTAACACCTGTGTCACCATACCTTCATCATCGGTGGTAACACCTGTGTTAACATACCTTCATCAACAGTGGTAACACCAGTGTCACCATACCTTCACAATCAACGGTAACACCTGTCACCATACCTTCATCATCGGTGGTAACACCAGTGTCAACATACATTCACCATCAGTGGTAACACCTGTCACCATACTTTCATCATCAGTGGTAACACCAGTGTCACCTTACTTCACCATCAGTGGTAACACCTGTGTCACCATACCTTCATCCTCAGTGGTAACACCTGTCACCATACCTTCATCATCAGTGGTAACACTTGCCACCATACCTTCATCATCAGTGGCAACACCTGTGTCACCATATCTTCATCATCAGCGATAACACCTGTCACCATGCCTTCATCATCGGTGGTAACTTCTGTGTTGACATACCTTCATCATCAGTGGTAACACCTGTGTTAACATACCTTCATCATCAGTGGTAACACCTGTGTCACCATATCTTCACCATCGGTAACGCCTGTGTCACCATACCTTCATCATCAGCGGTAACACCTGTTACCATACCTTCACCATCAGTGGTAACACCTGTCACCATACTTTCATCATCAGTGGTAACACCAGTGTCACCTTACCTTCACCATCAGTGGTAACACGTGTGTCACCATACCTTCACCATCAGTGGTAACACCTGTCACCATACCTTCATCATCAGTGGTAACACCTGTGTCACCATATTTTCATCATCAGCGGCAACACCTGTCACCATACCTTCACCATCAGTGGTAACACCTATGTCACTATACCTTCATCATCAGTGGTAACACCTGTGTCACAATATCTTCACCATCAGTGGTAGCACCTGTGTCACCATACCTTCACCATCAGTGGTAACACCTGTGTCACCATACCTTCACCATCAATTTACCTGGAGAGAGTTCCGGGGGTCAACGCAACCGCGGCCCGGTCTGTGACCAGGCCTCCTGGTGGATCAAAGCCTGATCAACCAGGCTGTTACTGCTGGCCGCACGCAAACCAACGTACGAGCCACAGCCCGGCTAGTCAGGAACCGACTTTAGGTGCTTGTCCAGTGCTAGCTTGAAGACTGCCAGGGGTCTGCTGGTAATCCCCCTTATGTATGCTGGGAGGCAGTTGAACAGTCTCGGGCCCCTGACACTTATTGTATGTTCTATTAACGTGCTAGTGACACCACTGCTTTTCATTGGGGGGATGTTGCATCGTCTGCCAAGTCTTTTGCTTTCGTAGTGAGTGATTTTCGTGTGCAAGTTCGGTACTAGTCCCTCTAGGATTTTCAAGGTGTATATAATCATGTATCTCTCCCGCCTGCGTTCCAGCGAATACAGGTTTAGGAACCTCAAGCGCTCCCAGTAATTGAGGTGTTTTATCTCCATTATGCGCGCCGTGAAGGTTCTCTGTACATTTTCTAGGTCAGCAATTTCACCTGCCTTGAAATGTGCTGTTAGTGTGCAGCAATATTCCAGCCTAGATAGAACAAGTGACCTGAAGAGTGTCATCATGGGCTTGGCCTCCCTAGTTTTGAAGGTTCTCATTATCCATCCTGTCATTTTTCTAGCAGATGCGATTGATACAGTGGTAACAGTGTCACCATACCTTCACCATCAGCGTTAACACCTGTGTCACCATACCTTCACCATCAGTGGTAACACCTGTGTCACCATACCTTCAACATCAGTGGTAACACCTGTGTCACCATACCTTCATCATCAGTGGTAACACCTGTGTCATCATACCTTCATCATCAGTGGTAACACCTGCGTCACCATACCTTCATCATCAGTGGTAACACCTGTGTCACCATACCTTCATCATCAGTGGTAACACCTGTGTCATCATACCTTCACCATCAGTGGTAACACCTGTGTCACCATACCTTCATCATCAGTGGTAACACCTGTGTCACCATACCTTCATCATCAGTGGTAACACCTGTGTCATCATACCTTCATCATCAGTGGTAACACCTGTGTCATCATACCTTCATCATCAGTGGTAACACCTGTGTCACCATACCTTCATCATCAGTGGTAACACCTGTGTCATCATACCTTCATCATCAGTGGTAACACCTGTGTCATCATACCTTCATCATCAGTGGTAACACCTGTGTCACCATACCTTCATCATCAGTGGTAACACCTGTGTCATCATACCTTCATCATCAGTGGTAACACCTGTGTCACCATACCTTCATCATCAGTGGTAACACCTGTGTCACTATGCCTTCATCATCAGTGGTAACACCTGTGTCACCATAACTTCACCATCAGTGGTAACACCTGTGTCATCATACCTTCACCATCAGTGGTAACACCTGTGTCATCATACTTTCATCATCAGTGGTAACACCTGTGTCATCATACCTTCATCATCAGTGGTAACACCTGTCACCATACCTTCATCATCAGTGGTAACACCTGTGTCACTATACCTTCATCATCAGTGGTAACACCTGTGTCACTATACCTTCATCATCAGTGGTAACACCTGTGTTACTATACCTTTATCATCAATGGTAACACCTGTGTCACCATACCTTCATCATCAGTGGTAACACCTGTGTCATCATACCTTCATCATCAGTGGTAACACCTGTGTCACTATACCTTCATCATCAGTGGTAACACCTGTGTCACTATACCTTCATCATCAGTGGTAACACCTGTGTCACTATACCTTCATCATCAGTGGTAACACCTGTGTCACCATACCTTCACCATCAGTGGTAACACTTGTGTCACCATACTTTCACCATCAGTGGTAACACCTGTGTCACTATACCTTCACCATCGGTGGTAACACCTGTGTTACTATACCTTCATCATCAGTGGTAACACCTGTGTCATCATACCTTCATCATCAGTGGTAACACCTGTGCCATCATACCTTCATCATCAGTGGTAACACCTGTGTCACTATACCTTCATCATCAGTGGTAACACCTTTGTCACTATACCTACATCAGTGGTAACACCTGTGTCACTATACCTTCACCGTCAGCGGTAACGCCTGTGTCATCATACCTTCACCATCAGTGGTAACACCTGTCACCATACCTTCACCATCAGTGGTAACACTTGTCACCATACCTTCATCATCAGTGGTAACACCTGTCACCCTACCTTCACCATCAGTGGTAACACTTGTCACCATACCTTCACCATCAGTGGTAACACCTGTCATCATACCTTCACCATCAGTGGTAACACCTGTCATCATACCTTCACCATCAGTGGTAACACCTGTCATCATACCTTCACCATCAGTGGTAACACCTGTCACCATACCTTCATCATCAGTGGTAACACCTGTCACTATACTTTCATCATCAGTGGTAACACCTGTCACCATACCTTCACCATCAGTGGTAACACTTGTCACCATACCTTCATCATCAGTGGTAACACTTGTCACCATACCTTCACCATCGGGGGTAACACTTGTCACCATACCTTCACCATCAGTGGTAACACCTGTCACCATACCTTCACCATCAGTGGTAACACCTGTCACCATACCTTCACCATCAGTGGTAACACCTGTCATCATACCTTCACCATCAGTGGTAACACCTGTCACCATACCTTCATCATCAGTGGTAACACCTGTCACCATACCTTCACCATCAGTGGTAACACCTGTCATCATACCTTCACCATCAGTGGTAACACCTGTCATCATACCTTCACCATCAGTGGTAACACCTGTCATCATACCTTCACCATCAGTGGTAACACCTGTCATCATACCTTCATCATCAGTGGTAACACCTGTCGTCATACCTTCACCATCAGTGGTAACACCTATCACCATACCTTCACCATCAGTGGTAACACCTGTCATCATACCTTCATCATCAGTGGTAACACCTGTCATCATACCTTCACCATCAGTGGTAACACCTGTCATCATACCTTCACCATCAGTGGTAACACCTGTCATCATACCTTCACCATCAGTGGTAACACGTGTCATCATACCTTCACCATCAGTGGTAACACCTGTCATCTTACCTTCACCATCAGTGGTATCACCTGTCATCATACCTTCACCATCAATGGTAACACTTGTCACTATACCTTCACCATCAGTGGTAACCCTTGTCACCATACCTTCACCATCAGTGGTAACACCTGTCATGATACCTTCATCATCAGTGGTAACACCTGTCACCATACCTTCACCATCAGTGGTAACACCTGTCATCATACCTTCACCATCAGTGGTAACACCTGTCATCATACCTTCACCATCAGTGGTAACACCTGTCACCATACCTTCATCATCAGTGGTAACACCTGTCACTATACTTTCATCATCAGTGGTAACACCTGTCACCATACCTTCACCATCAGTGGTAACACTTGTCACCATACCTTCATCATCAGTGGTAACACTTGTCACCATACCTTCACCATCGGGGGTAACACTTGTCACCATACCTTCACCATCAGTGGTAACACCTGTCACCATACCTTCACCATCAGTGGTAACACCTGTCACCATACCTTCACCATCAGTGGTAACACCTGTCATCATACCTTCACCATCAGTGGTAACACCTGTCACCATACCTTCATCATCAGTGGTAACACCTGTCACCATACCTTCACCATCAGTGGTAACACCTGTCATCATACCTTCACCATCAGTGGTAACACCTGTCATCATACCTTCACCATCAGTGGTAACACCTGTCATCATACCTTCACCATCAGTGGTAACACCTGTCATCATACCTTCATCATCAGTGGTAACACCTGTCGTCATACCTTCACCATCAGTGGTAACACCTATCACCATACCTTCACCATCAGTGGTAACACCTGTCATCATACCTTCATCATCAGTGGTAACACCTGTCATCATACCTTCACCATCAGTGGTAACACCTGTCATCATACCTTCACCATCAGTGGTAACACCTGTCATCATACCTTCACCATCAGTGGTAACACGTGTCATCATACCTTCACCATCAGTGGTAACACCTGTCATCATACCTTCACCATCAGTGGTATCACCTGTCATCATACCTTCACCATCAATGGTAACACTTGTCACTATACCTTCACCATCAGTGGTAACCCTTGTCACCATACCTTCACCATCAGTGGTAACACCTGTCATGATACCTTCATCATCAGTGGTAACACCTGTCACCATACCTTCACCATCAGTGGTAACACCTGTCACCATACCTTCACCATCAGTGGTAACACCTGTCATCATACCTTCACCATCAGTGGTAACACTTGTCATCATACCTTCACCATCAGTGGTAACACCTGTGTCACCATACCTTCACCATCAGTGGTAACACCTGTCACCATACCTTCACCATCAGTGGTAACACCTGTCATCATACCTTCACCATCAGTTATAACACCTGTCATCATACCTTCACCATCAGTGGTAACACCTGTCATCATACCTTCACCATCAGTGGTAACACCTGTCACCATACCTTCACCATCAGTGGTAACACCTGTCACCATACCTTCATCATCAGTGGTAACACCTGTCACCATACCTTCACCATCAGTGGTAACACCTGTCACCATACCTTCACCATCAGTGGTAACACCTGTCATCATACCTTCACCATCAGTTATAACACCTGTCATCATACCTTCACCATCAGTGGTAACACCTGTCATCATACCTTCACCATCAGTGGTAACACCTGTCACCATACCTTCATCATCAGTGGTAACACCTGTGTCACCATACCTTCACCATCAGTGGTAACACCTGTCATCATACCTTCACCATCAGTGATAACACCTGTCACCATACCTTCACCATCAGTGGTAACACCTGTCATCATACCTTCACCATCAGTGGTAACACCTGTCATCATACCTTCACCATCAGTGGTAACACCTGTCACCATACCTTCACCATCAGTGGTAACACCTGTCACCATACCTTCATCATCAGTGGTAACACCTGTCACCATACCTTCACCATTAGTGGTAACACCTGTCATCATACCTTCACCATCAGTGGTAACACCTGTGTCACCATACCTTCACCATCAGTGGTAACACCTGTCACCATACCTTCATCATCAGTGGTAACACCTGTGTCACCATACCTTCACCATCAGTGGTAACACCTGTCATCATACCTTCACCATCAGTGGTAACACCTGTCATCATACCTTCACCATCAGTGGTAACACCTGTCACCATACCTTCATCATCAGTGGTAACACCTGTGTCACCATACCTTCACCATCAGTGGTAACACCTGTCACCATACCTTCATCATCAGTGGTAACACCTGTCACCATACCTTCACCATCAGTGGTAACACCTGTCATCATACCTTCACCATCAGTGGTAACACCTGTCATCATACCTTCACCATCAGTGGTAACACCTGTCATCATACCTTCACCATCAGTGGTAACACCTGTCATCATACCTTCACCATCAGTGGTAACACCTGTCATCATACCTTCACCATCAGTGGTAACACCTGTCACCATACCTTCATCATCAGTGGTAACACCTGTCATCATACCTTCACCATCAGTGGTAACACCTGTCATCATACCTTCACCATCAGTGGTAACACCTGTCACCATACCTTCACCATCAGTGGTAACACCTGTCATCATACCTTCACCATCAGTGGTAACACCTGTCATCATACCTTCACCATCAGTGGTAACACCTGTCACCATACCTTCACCATCAGTGGTAACACCTGTCATCATACCTTTATCATCAGTGGTAACACCTGTCATCATACCTTCACCATCAGTGGTAACACCTGTCACCATACCTTCACCATCAGTGGTAACACCTGTCATCATACCTTCACCATCAGTGGTAACACCTGTCATCATACCTTCACCATCAGTGGTAACACCTGTCACCATACCTTCACCATCAGTGGTAACACCTGTCATCATACCTTCATCATCAGTGGTAACACCTGTCATCATACCTTCACCATCAGTGGTAACACCTGTCACCATACCTTCACCATCAGTGGTAACACCTGTCATCATACCTTCACCATCAGTGGTAACACCTGTCATCATACCTTCACCATCAGTGGTAACACCTGTCACCATACCTTCACCATCAGTGGTAACACCTGTCATCATACCTTCATCATCAGTGGTAACACCTGTCATCATACCTTCACCATCAGTGGTAACACCTGTCACCATACCTTCATCATCAGTGGTAACACCTGTCATCATACCTTCACCATCAGTGGTAACACCTGTCATCATACCTTCACCATCAGTGGTAACACCTGTCATCATACCTTCACCATCAGTGGTAACACCTGTCATCATACCTTCATCATCAGTGGTAACACCTGTCATCATACCTTCATCATCAGTGGTAACACCTGTCATCATACCTTCATCATCAGTGGTAACACCTGTCATCATACCTTCATCATCAGTGGTAACACCTGTCATCATACCTTCATCATCAGTGGTAACACCTGTCATCATACCTTCATCATCAGTGGTAACACCTGTCATCATACCTTCATCATCAGTGGTAACACCTGTCATCATACCTTCATCATCAGTGGTAACACCTGTCATCATACCTTCATCATCAGTGGTAACACCTGTCATCATACCTTCATCATCAGTGGTAACACCTGTCATCATACCTTCATCATCAGTGGTAACACCTGTCATCATACCTTCACCATCAGTGGTAACACCTGTCACCATACCTTCACCATCAGTGGTAACACCTGTCATCATACCTTCACCATCAGTGGTAACACCTGTCATCATACCTTCATCATCAGTGGTAACACCTGTCATCATACCTTCATCATCAGTGGTAACACCTGTCATCATACCTTCATCATCAGTGGTAACACCTGTCATCATACCTTCATCATCAGTGGTAACACCTGTCATCATACCTTCATCATCAGTGGTAACACCTGTCATCATACCTTCATCATCAGTGGTAACACCTGTCATCATACCTTCATCATCAGTGGTAACACCTGTCATCATACCTTCATCATCAGTGGTAACACCTGTCATCATACCTTCATCATCAGTGGTAACACCTGTCATCATACCTTCATCATCAGTGGTAACACCTGTCATCATACCTTCACCATCAGTGGTAACACCTGTCACCATACCTTCACCATCAGTGGTAACACCTGTCATCATACCTTCACCATCAGTGGTAACACCTGTCATCATACCTTCATCATCAGTGGTAACACCTGTCACCATACCTTCACCATCAGTGGTAACACCTGTCACCATACCTTCACCATCAGTGGTAACACCTGTCATCATACCTTCATCATCAGTGGTAACACCTGTCACCATACCTTCACCATCAGTGGTAACACCTGTCACCATACCTTCACAACTATCATAACTCAACAATAAAACTTTCTTTTGAAGAATTAGATACGTGAAACATCTGGGTATCATTATCTGTAGACGTTTCGCCAAGCAGTGACTTTATCAGTACAAGGATATAATGTGAATTATTATTATTATTATTATCATGGGGAGCGCTAAACTCGTAGGATTATACAGGGCATGTGCAGGGGAAGATGGAAGGTATTCAGACTCAGCTCAGGGAACAGGAGCACAGATCAAATTCCCTAGATCAAGAACCCTTCACCATCGTCTAGGAACCTCCCTTGAGGAGGAGACATAATGTGAAGAATGTAGAATTGTATACAAATGGTGAGGTAATCGGTCCCTCAGCCTCGGAGTCGGTGAAGAGTTCTGTCCCAGGATGCGACCCACACCAGTCGACTAACACCCAGGTACCCATTTTACTAATGGGGAACATAGACAACCGGTGTAAAGAAACACGCCTAATACTTCTACCCTCGCCGGGAATCGAACCCGGACGTTCACCGTGTGAAGCGAGAGTTGAGCCACCAGTCCACAGGGCACCAACTCCAAGGCTGAGGGACTAATTACCTCATCTTTTGTATATAATTCTACATTCTACGCTCACATTATGTCCTTGAATTTTACTGATAAAACGATTGTGAAATGTCGGTGCTGTATAACATTCGTGTACGGAGTTTTCTTTATTAAAAAGACTGGTAAGGATAGATATAATAATTATCAGAATACCAGCCAATTTTACACAATAATCTAATTAATATTATCATTGTTGTAGTGTCAACCTATGGAAAATTAAATTTACTGCAAATTTGATGTTAATAGATTCTTGTAAAAAGGATTGTTCATGTGATGAACGAGGTTCATTTTTGTTTCATAGTTGGTTACCTAGCACTTAGCCTAGGTTAGCTGCCTAGCACTTAGCCTAGGTTAGCTGCCTAGCACTTAGCCTAGGTTAGCTGCCTAGCACTTAGCCTAGGTTAGCTGCCTAGCACTTAGCCTAGGTTAGCTGCCTAGCACTTAGCCTAGGTTAGCTACCTAGCACTTAGCCTAGGTTAGCTACCTAGCACTTAGCCTAGGTTAGCTACCTAGTACTTATCCTAGGTTAGCTACCTAGCACTTAGCCTAGGTTAGCTGCCTAACACTTAGCCTAGGTTAGCTACCTAGCACTTAGCCTAGGTTAAAAACATAAGAACATAAGAACGAAGGAACACTGCAGAAGGCCTACTGGCCCATGCGAGGCAGGTCCAAGTCTCCTACCGGCTTAAGCCAATGCACGCAACCTAGTCAGGTCAGGTCACATTGACTTAAGGGAGGAACACGGCAACCGACCTGGTAGCACAAGCTATCAGGTCTAACTCACACCCACCCACATCTACTCATGTATTTATCCAACCTATTTTTAAAGCTACACAACGTTCTGGCCTCTATAACTGTACTTGGGAGTTTGTTCCACTCATCCACAACTCTATTACCAAACCAGTACTTTCCTATATCCTTCCTGAATCTGAATTTTTCCAACTTAAAACCATTGCTGCGAGTCCTGTCTAGGCTAGATATTTTCAGCACACTATTTACATCCCCTTTATTTATTCCTGTCTTCCATTTATACACCTCAATCATATCCCCCCTAATTCTACGTCTTTCTAGAGAGTGCAGTTTCAGGGCCCTTAGTCTATCCTCATAGGGAAGGTTTCTGATACATGGGATCAACTTTGTCATCCTCCTTTGTACATTTTCCAGAGAATTTATATCCATTCTGTAATACGGTGACCAAAACTGTGCAGCATAATCTAAATGAGGCCTAACCAATGATGTATAGAGTTGAAGAACAACCTGAGGACTCCTATTATTTATGTTTCTTGATATGAAGCCAAGGATTCTATTAGCTTTATTGCGAACACTTATGCACTGTTGTCTTGGTTTCAGATTACTGCTAACCAGAACTCCTAAATCTTTTTCGCAATCCGTAATATTAAGATCTACATTATTTAGTTTATATGTGGCATGATTATTGTCCTGTCCAACATTTAGAACTTTGCATTTGTCTATATTAAACTGCATCTGCCACTTCTCCGACCACTGCATCAGTCTATTCAAATCTTCCTGGAGTGCTCGAATGTCCTCGTCAGAATGAATTCGACGGCCTATTTTGGTGTCATCGGCAAACTTGCCGATGTCGCTCTTTATGCCCTCATCTATGTCGTTTATGTAGATTGTGAACAGCAGGGGGCCCAACACTGACCCCTGTGGAACACCGCTCGTGACACTTCCCCACTCTGATTTCTCCCCATTTATGCAAACTCTCTGCTGCCTATTTGTCAACCATGCCTCTATCCAGGAAAAAATTTCTCCTCCTATTCCATGTGCTTTAATTTTCCTCAATAGTCTCTGATGTGGGACCCTGTCAAAAGCCTTACTGAAGTCCATATACACAATATCATATTCATTACCATGATCTACCTCCTCAAATACCTTAGTGAAAAAAGTTAATAAATTCGTAAGGCAGGAACGCCCCTTTGTAAAACCATGCTGAGATTCGTTGATTAATTTATGCTTTTCAAGGTGGCTACGAACTGCCTCGGCAATTATTGATTCCATAAATTTTCCCACTATGGAGGTTAGGCTTATTGGTCTATAGTTCGAAGCTAAGGACCTGTCACCTGTTTTGAAAATAGGTATCACATTTGCCATTTTCCACTTATCTGGCACCATGCCAGTTTGTAGTGATATGTTGAAAAGATTAGCCAAAGGTGTGCTAAGCTCCTCTTTACATTCCTTTAGAACCCTTGCATACAGTTCATCAGGGCCTGGGGATTTGTTAGGTTTTAATTTATCTATTTGCCTAAGGACCATGTCACTTGTGACCCTAATAGTGCACAGTTTATTATCGTCCTGTTCTACATAATTTATCATTACTGGAATATCGCTGGTATCCTCCTGTGTAAAAACTGAGAGGAAGTATGTGTTAAAAATTCTACACATTTCCTTATCACTGTCAGTGAGCTGACCCGAGGAACTTTTGAGTGGGCCTATCTTGTCCCTGATCTTACTTCTGTATACCTGAAAGAATCCTTTTGGGTTAGTCTTCGATTCTCTTGCAACTTTAACCTCATAATCTCTTTTTGCTTTTCTAATTCCCTTTTTTATTTCTCTCTTTAACTGAATATATCGATTTCTCAATTGCCCCTCTCCTCTTTTGATTTGCCTATATATGCCTCTCATTTGACCAATCAGATATTTTAATCTATTGTTCATCCATTTAGGATCATTTTTGTTTGATCTGATTTCCCTATTTGGAACATAATTTGACTGAGCAGCTAGAACTATGCCCTGGAAAGCATCATATCGGCAACCATCACCACCTACCTGACCCTTAGTCAGGTCATTCCAGTTCAGCCCACTTAAGTAACTTTTCAGTCCTATGAAATCAGCCAAGCGAAAGTCAGGGACGGAGACTTGATTGCCATTATTAGGGGAATTCCATGATATATTAAAACTGAGTGATTTGTGATCACTTTCCCCAAGCTCATCATTAACCTCAAGATTATTAATTAGTGTTTCCCTACTGGCAAGAACCAAGTCAAGGAGGTTATTTCCCCTAGTTGGCTCTGTCACAAATTGTTTTAAAAAACAATCCTGGATCGTATCAAGAAAGTCATCTGACTCTAAATTTCCTGTCAAATTGCTCCAGTCAATCTGTCTATAGTTGAAATCTCCCATTAGCACAACATTTTCGTATGTAGATGCCTTACGAATTTCGTCCCATAGAAGTTTACCGCACTCCCTATCAAGATTTGGGGCCCTGTAAATCACACCCAAAATTAGTTTTTCTCGGCCCTCGAGAAGCTGTAACCAAACAGATTCAGTGGCTGACGCTTCTAATTTAATATTTTGTCTAACACAACAATTTAAATTGTCTCTGACATACATCGCTACTCCACCACCTTTCCTGTTGACCCTGTCGGTGTGGAATAATTTATAGCCTTGTATGTGACATTCAGAGGGCATCTCTCTATCTTTCAGATTGAGCCAGGTCTCTGTTATAGCAATAATATCTATGTTTCCTGCACTTGCAATTAATCCTAGCTCATCTATCTTATTTCTTACACTCCTGCTATTAGTATAGTAAACCTTAAGGGAGCTAGTCCCTTGCTGCCCTCTGCTGTCCCCCTTTGTTTGCTGACCTGATCTATTGTCTTTATTTATAACTTCATGCTGAATGCCTTTTATACATTTACTGTTTCCAACCCAAGTGTTGCAACCTGCTTGTTTCCCACACACACCCATACCTCTATCTTCCATCAGTTTAAAATCATAGGCATTTCACCAATGGCCTTCTCAATCGAGTCTGCAAGTGCTACCACCCCAGCCCCAGAGAGATGTACCCCATCCCTTGCATACATATCATGTTTGCCATAAAAGTTGTTCCAGTTGTCAATGAATGGGATTGCAAGTTCCTTGCAGTATCTGTCTAGCCAGCAATTTACACCAATTGCCCTAGACAACCATTCATTTCCTACTCCCCTTCTAGGCAAGATGCTACATATGATTGGGATCCCTCCCTTAGACTTAATGAAATCTATAGCTGACCTGTACTTATCTAGCAGCTCTTCTCTCCTACCCTTCCCAATATCATTTCCACCAGCACTGAGACAGATAATGGGCTTGTTCCCATTACCTGACATGATATTATCCAGCCTGTTGACAATGTCCCCAACACCAGCTCCAGGGAAGCACACTCTATCTCTCATCTTCTTATTCCTATTACAAAAAGCACGGTCAATATATCTTACCTGAGAGTCACCAACCACAAGAATGCGCTTACCTCCATTAGCAGGGGCAGTAGTACCCTTACCTTCACTGGCCACTGAAGTACATTCATCCTGAAGAACAGAGAAGCGATTTCCTACCTTCAGATCTTCACTCTTAACTTTCCTTACTCTGATGCGCCTTCCATTACTGTGAACCACTCGCCACTTGTAGCAGGTGCTGGACTGCACCTCACTGCTGGTAGCCGTTGCTACCTCCCCAACTACAGCCTCCTCACAGCGAGAGACAGACTGCACCTCACTTGAAGCCTCATTCCCCACAACTCCAGCCACCTCACACTCTCTCCCAGACCCATTGAGGTGGACCTTCAGCCTCCTAATCTCCTCCTGGAGAAGCAAGACCTCCTCCTTCAACTCTCCAACCTCAATTTTTAAAACACTGCAGAAGCAAGCCATGCTTTGTAACCGTCCACACTAATCCCCAAAGCAGCTCAGGGTCTGTGACCTCACGTGACGACTGACCTACCACTTAGCCTAGGTTAGCTACCTAGCACTTATCCTAGGTTAGCTACCTAGCACTTAGCCTAGGTTAGCTGCCTAGCACTTAGCCTAGGTTAGCTACCTAGCACTTAGCCTAGGTTAGCTACCTAGCACTTATCCTAGGTTAGCTACCTAGCACTTAGCCTAGGTTAGCTACCTAGCACTTATCCTAGGTTAGCTACCTAGCACTTATCCTAGGTTAGCTGCCTAGCACTTAGCCTAGGTTAGCTACCTAGCACTTATCCTAGGTTAGCTACCTAGCACTTAGCCTAGGTTAGCTACCTAGCACTTATCCTAGGTTAGCTACCTAGCACTTAGCCTAGGTTAGCTACCTAGCACTTATCCTAGGTTAGCTACCTAGCACTTAGCCTAGGTTAGCTGCCTAGCACTTAGCCTAGGTTAGCAAACTAGCACTTAGCCTAGGTTAGCTACCTAGCACTTATCCTAGGTTAGCTACCTAGCACTTAGCCTAGGTTAGCTACCTAGCACTTAGCCTAGGTTAGCTACCTAGCACTTATCCTAGGTTAGCTACCTAGCACTTAGCCTAGGTTAGCTGCCTAACACTTAGCCTAGGTTAGCTACCTAGCACTTAGCCTAGGTTAGCTACCTAGCACTTATCCTAGGTTAGCTATCTAGCACTTAGCCTAGGTTAGCTACCTAGCACTTAGCCTAGGTTAGCTGCCTAACACTTAGCCTAGGTTAGCTACCTAGCACTTAGCCTAGGTTAGCTACCTAGCACTTATCCTAGGTTAGCTGCCTAGCACTTAGCCTAGGTTAGCTACCTAGCACTTATCCTAGGTTAGCTACCTAGCACTTAGCCTAGGTTAGCTACCTAGCACTTATCCTAGGTTAGCTACCTAGCACCTAGCCTAGGTTAGCTACCTAGCACTTAGCCTAGGTTAGCTACCTAGCACCTAGCCTAGGTTAGCTACCTAGCACCTAGCCTAGGTTAGCTACCTAGCACCTAGCCTAGGTTAGCTACCTAGCACCTAGCCTAGGTTAGCTACCTAGCACCTAGCCTAGGTTAGCTACCTAGCACCTAGCCTAGGTTAGCTACCTAGCACCTAGCCTAGGTTAGCTACCTAGCACCTAGCCTAGGTTAGCTACCTAGCACCTGGCCTAGGTTAGCTACCTAGCACCTAGCCTAGGTTAGCTACCTAGCACCAAGCCTAGGTTAGCTACCTAGCACCTAGCCTAGGTTAGCTACCTAGCACACGTCCCACTTCATAGCCGTTGCACCGAGTTAGAAATTTATTTCACATCTCGCCACTCTTGCAAATTTCTGACAGTTGTTGAAAGATGCTCTGGCAGGTTGAGGTGCACCCGATGGTGTCGCGCGCCTCTAATATTTCGCGCACCATAGTTTGAGAAACAATGCATTAACTTGATCTTATACTGAACTCTTGGGTGAAACTCTTGGTTTGTAGTGACTGGGGCAACAAGCAGACAGGCAGAGTTCCCCGTTTCGCTCGGGATTGAGCGAGACATCGTCTAAAACACAATTTTGCTCAGTATCTCGTATTTTTATCTCCTGCATCCAAATATCTGCTTGAATTACCAACATCTTCGCTGGTCAGAGACAGACCCACGATTAGCGGTCGGAGGATCGAGCCTTTACGACTCCTTGCGATAAATATTCTGTTTTTGTCTTATTGTTTCGTTTTTTAGATATTTATCAACGTTTATATCAACTATTATTTTTAGTTTTACGATCGTCTAATTCCTGTATCTGCTACTTCTCTGAGATTTTTACATTTATCTTCGGTTTTATTATTATTGTCATTATTATTATTCTTTTTTTTTTGCATTTTTTTCCTTCTCTCTCTCTCTCTCTCTCTCTCTCTCTCTCTCTCTCTCTCTCTCTCTCTCTCTCTCTCTCTCTCTCTCTCTCTCTCTCTCTCTCTCTCTCTCTCTCTCTCTCATTCAGTGTCTGGTTACACATTGTGCAACACTTGGAGCATGGGAGATAACACGTATATTGACACAAGTGATGGTACTAGTGTTTCTTGTGTGTGCTCACCATGCTGTTTTCGTGGGGGTTGATACACAGCTCCGTACCAAACTTCCTGGGTTAGTTTAGTCAACACCTACTGCTGCATTTGGATTTTTTTTTTTTTTTTTTTTGGGGGGGGGGGGTTCTGCCAATACTTAATCTCAAGGCTGTGAATTATCTGGGGCCTCCGCCACCTTGTCTAACTCATTTAAATGTTTACTCACGTTGAGGCTATAAAAAAAAAATTTCATATTTTCTTACTGGTTCACACTGAGCTTTGATATTCTGTGACTGCAACTTCCATCTGTGGTTCCCTGTCTCTTGATAAAGAGCCGATTTTTTCTCTCTCTCTCTCTCTCTCTCTCCCTTCTATGCCTGGAGTATACCTGGAGAGGGTCTCGGGGGTCAACGCCCCCGCGGCCCGGTCTGTGACCAGACCTCATGGTGGATCAGGGCCTGATCAACAAGACGTACAAACCACAGCCCAGTTGGTCAGGTACTGACTTTAGGTGCTTGTCCAGCGCCTTCTTGAAAACGGCCAGGAGTCTATTGGTAATCCCCCTTACGTATGCTGGGAGGCAGTTGAACAGTCTTGGGCCCTCGACACTTACTGTGTTGTTTCTTATCGTGCTAGTGGCACCCCTGTTTTTCATTGCGGGGGTGTTGCATCGTCTGCCGAGTCTTTTGCTTTCATAGGGAGTGATTTTCGTGTGCAAGTTTGGTACTAATCCCTCTAGGATTTTCTAAGTGTATATAATCACCAATTTCTCCCGCCTGCGTTCTACGGAGTGCAAGTTGAGGAACCTTAAGCGCTCCAAGTAATTGAGGTGTTTTATCTCCGTTATGCGCGCCGTGAAGGTCCTCTGTACATTTTCTAGGTCAGCAATTTCACCTGCCTTGAAAGGTGCTGTAAGTGTGCACAATATTCCAGCCTAGATAGAACAAGCGACCTGAAGAGTGTCATCATGGAATTGGCATCTCTAGTTTTGAAGGTTCTCATTATCCATCCTGGCATTTTTCTAGCAGATGCGATTGATACAATGTTATGGTCCTTGAAAGTGAGATCCTCTGACATGATTACTCCCAGATTTTTGACAGTAGTTTTTCGCTCTATTGTGTGGTTGGATTTGTTTTGTACTCCTATGAAGTTTTAATTTCCTCACGTTTTCCATATCGGAGTAATTGAAATTTCTCATCATTGAACTTCATATTGTCTTTTGCAGCCATTTAAAGATTTGGTTGATGTCCGCCTTGAGTCTTGCAGTGTCTTCAATGGAGGACATTGTCATGCAAATTCGGGTGTCATCTGCAAAGGAAGACACGGTGCTGTAGCTGACATCCCTGTCTATGTCAGATATGAGGATGAGAACAGGATGGGAGTACTGTGCCTTGTTGAACAGAGCTTTTCACCGTAGCCGCCTCAGACTTTACTCTGTTTACTACTACTCTTTGTATTCTCTTTGTTAGGAAATTATAGATCCATCTACCAACGTTTCCTGTTATTCCTTTACCACTCATTTGGTGCGCTGTTACACCATGGTTAAACTTGTCCAAGACTTTTGCAAAGTCTGTGTATACTACATCTGCGTTTTGTTTTTCTTCTAGAGCATCCAGGACCTTGTCATAGTGGTCCAGTAGTTGGAATAGACAGGAGCGACCTTCTCTAAACCCATGCTGCCCTGGGTTGTGTAACTGCTGGGTATCTAGATGAGTGGCGATCTTGCTTCTTAGAATCCTTTCAAAGATTTTATGATTTGGGATGTTAGCGCTGTCGGTCTGTCGTTCTTTGCTATTCCTTCACTGCCACCTTTGTGGAGTTGGAAAATATCTGTTGTTTTTAGCAGGTGTGGGACGACCCCTGTGTCCATGCTCCCTCTCCATAGGATGTTCAAAGCACATGACAGGAGCTTCTTGCAGTTCTTGATGAACACGGAGCTCCATGATTCTGCGCCTGGAGCTGAGTTCATGGGCATGCCATTTATCGCCTGTTCGAAGTCATTTTCCGTCAGGATAATATCAAATAGGTTTGAATCTACCAAATTCTGTCTCGCTCATAAAATCCTTTAGGTCTTCGACTCTCAGTCTGTTTATCGGCTCTCTAAAAACCGAGTCATATTGGGACTTGAGTACTGCACTCATTTCCTTGCTGTCATTAGTGTAGGACCCAGTCTCGTCTAAGTAGGGGCCCAATACTGGATGTTGTTCTCGACTTTGATTTGGCATAAGAAAAGGAATATTTTGGGTTTCTGTCAGTTTCATTTATGGCTTTTAGTTCTTCCCACGTTTCTTGACTCCTGTAAGATTCCTTTAGCTCCCTTCGTATTACAGATATATTGGCCTCTTTTAGCCGCTGTTATTCTTTGCCTTCGCCTGTATAAGGAGCGCCTTTCTCTTTCTAGTTTACATCTTCTCTTCCTTTTCCTTAAAAGAATATGCCTTGAGCATACCTCGAGTGCCACAGTGTTATTTTTTTCTCGACATAGGTTTGGATCCGTGTTGCTTAGGATATCTTTTCAGTTTATATCATTTAGGACCTGGTTGACTTGGTCCTATATTATGTTTTTGTTAAAGAAGTTGAATTTGTTGAAGGCTCCCTCAAGACTGATCACATTTTGTTGGTCTGGGGCCCCGTACATACATGTCTGAACCTCTATTATGTTGTGATCTGAGTATATTGCTTTTGATATGGTAATATTTCGTCAGATCATCATTGTTAGTGAAGATGAGGTCAAGCGTATTCTCCAATCTTGTTGGATGCTTTCGTGCCTGTCATACCTTCTTGATATTTTGTACGTCGTAGTAATATCATCTCTCTTTCCCTCTTCCAGGGTAGCCAGATAGTGTTCCCTGAGTGTCCATGACGCTCCTCTCTGGGACAAGTCTTGTTCCTGACTTTTAGACTTTAGCTTGCTTTTTTTTTTTTTTGCATGTGCTAAAATGATGAGGTAGGTAGAACAGACTATTCTGGGGCTTCGTACTTCAAATGAGCCTGACACACGTCAAGTATAGTGACGAAAATATTTCTTTCTTTAGATTCCTGAATGTTATTCTCTGAGCTTTTAGTCTGGGTTGTAATGTACAAGTTAAGTAGTTAATATCTATCACTGGTGTTATATCTGTGGTAATGGTGATGTGTCACTAGTGTTATATCTATGGTGATGGTGAAGGCAAGGTTCGCTTCTTTCTTCAGTACGAGCAGTGTGACTCTCGTTTCCTAGGCTGTGAGCCATTTCCGGTGTCCCCCTTACCTTCTCTCTCTCTCTCTCTCTCTCTCTCTCTCTCTCTTACGTACACTTCACCCCATCAACATCTCCTGACGTCTCTTGACGTTGACGGTTACTGTGGATTACATTTAGACTATCCGGGTTACTGTGGATTACATTTAGACTATCCAGGGTACTGTGGATTACATTTAGACTATCCAGGTGCCGAGCCTTGAAGTACCTAAGGCAGTTTCTGGTGTAGCCACAACACTGAGCCTTGTAGTACTCCAGTCAGTTCCTGGATCCTCCTCTTAACCTACGCTCAAGTGGCTGTATTGGTTCCTAGCCTCTTGAACCTCTTGTCATTCTTGCTCTTGAGAATGTATGCTGAGTCTGCATCCACCACTTCCTCTTCCACCTCATTCCACTTCCTCCACTTCTTCACTTCATTCCACTTTTTCACCTTATTTACACCTGCTGACAGACTGGCTTTCAACTATCGTTTATTCTCTCGTTCATATCAGTCTTTCTCTTGTTTAACTCATCTGTTCCTCTTAGTATCTTGTACGTTGTAATTATGGCCTCCCCTTGCTGATTATGTATGGCTCATGTGGGTTTAGTGCTTGTTTTTGAGTATAATAATTCTGAAAGTACTAGGTTCAGATTCTTTAGTACATCTTTATGGAATATAACCACTATGCTCCAGAATTAAGTAAGGGACAGGCAAGCACCGGCAAACAAACACACACACACACACACACACACACACACACACACACACACACACACACACACACACACACACACACACACACACACACACACACACACACACACACACACACACACACACACACACACACACACACACACACACACACACACACACACACAAACACACACACACATATGAACGACATGACGGAAGGAATAGACTCTGAGGTGTCCCTGTTTGCAGATGACGTGAAGTTGATGAGAAGAATTCACTCGATCGAAGACCAGGCAGAACTACAAAGGGATCTGGACAGGCTGCAGACCTGGTCCAGCAATTGGCTCCTGGAGTTCAATCCCACCAAGTGCAAAGTCATGAAGATTGGGGAAGGGCAAAGAAGGCCGCAGACGGAGTACAGTCTAGGGGGTCAGAGACTACAAACCTCACTCAAGGAAAAAGATCTTGGGGTGAGTATAACACCAGGCACATCTCCTGAAGCGCACATCAATCAAATAACTGCTGCAGCATATGGGCGCCTAGCAAACCTCTGAACAGCATTCCGACATCTTAATAAGGAATCATTCAGGACCCTGTACACCGTGTACGTTAGGCCCATATTGGAGTATGCGGCACCAGTTTGGAACCCACACCTAGCCAAGCACGTGAAGAAACTAGAGAAAGTGCAAAGGTTTGCAACAAGACTAGTCCCAGAGCTAAGAGGTATGTCCTACGAGGAGAGGTTAAGGGAAATCAACCTGACGACACTGGAGGACAGGAGAGATAGGGGGGACATGATAACGACATACAAAATACTGAGAGGAATTGACAAGGTGGACAAAGACAGGATGTTCCAGAGATTGGACACAGTAATAAGGGGACACAGTTGGAAGCTGAAGACACAGATGAATCACAGGGATGTTAGGAAGTATTTCTTCAGCCACAGAGTAGTCAGTAAGTGGAATAGTTTGGGAAGCGATGTAGTGGAGGCAGGATCCATACATAGCTTTAAGCAGAGGTATGATAAAGCTCACGGCTCAGGGAGAGTGACCTAGTAGCGATCAGTGAAGAGGCGGGGCCAGGAGCTCGGACTCGACCCCCGCAACCTCAACTAGGTGAGTACAACTAGGTGAGTACACACACACACACACACACACACACACACACACACACACACACATACGATAGAAGTTAAACAATGCAGTCATGAGTCAGCTATCACTATGACGGGTTGAGAGCGAAAGTTGGCCAAGGTGTGGGCGTGAGAGGAGTGTTGTGGGCGTAGACGACGTTTTGTGGGCGTAGCTAGTTGTGGTGGGCGTGGATTGTGCTTGAGAGGCCGGTGATTTACTTGTTACCACTTGTTTGATATTTCCACTGACATTCCTCAGGTGTGTGTCTAACTTGTGCTGGAAACTGATATATGTGTCCAGCCTGTGCTGGATACTGATGTATGTGTCCAGCCTGTGCTGGATACTGATGTATGTGTCCAGCCTGTGCTGGATACTGATGTATGTGTCCAGCCTGTGCTGGATACTGATGTATGTGTCCAGCCTGTGCTGGATACTGATGTATGTGTCCAGCCTGTGCTGGATACTGATGTATGTGTCCAGCCTGTGCTGGATACTGATGTATGTGTCCAGCCTCCTGATGTATGTGTCCAGCCTGTGCTATACTGAAAGGCTGTGCTGGATACTGATGTATGTCCAGCCTGTGCTGGATACTGATATATGTGTCCATGCCAGCCTGTGTGCTGGATACTGATGTATGTGTCCAGCCTGTGCTGGAAACTGATATGTGTGTCCAGCCTGTGCTGGAAACTGATATGTGTGTCCAGCCTGTGCTGGATACTGATGTATGTGTCCAGCCTGTGCTGGATACTGATGTATGTGTCCAGCCTGTGCTGGATACTGATGTATGTGTCCAGCCTGTGCTGGATACTGATGTATGTGTCCAGCCTGTGCTGGATACTGATGTATGTGTCCAGCCTGTGCTGGATACTGATGTATGTGTCCAGCCTGTGCTGGATACTGATGTATGTGTCCAGCCTGTGCTGGATACTGATGTATGTGTCCAGCCTGTGCTGGATACTGATGTATGTGTCCAGCCTGTGCTGGATACTGATGTATGTGTCCAGCCTGTGCTGGATACTGATGTATGTGTCCAGCCTGTGCTGGATACTGATGTATGTGTCCAGCCTGTGCTAGATACTGATGTATGTGTCCAGCCTGTGCTGGATACTGATGTATGTGTCCAGCCTGTGCTGGAAACTGATATATGTGTCCAGCCTGTGCTGGATACTGGTGTATGTGTCCAGCCTGTGCTGGAAACTGATATATGTGTAAAGCCTGTGCTGGATGCTGATGTATGTGTCCAGCCTGTGCTGGAAACTGATATACGTGTCCAGCCTGTGCTGGATACTGATGTATGTGTCCAGCCTGTCCTGGAAACTGATATATGTGTCCATTCTGTGCTGGATACTGATGTATGTGTCCAGCCTCTGCTGGAAACTGATATATGTGTCCAGCCTGTGCTGGATACTGATGTATGTGTCCCGCCTGTGCTGGAAACTGATATACGTGTCCAGCCTGTGCTGGATACTGATGTATGTGTCCAGCCTGTGCTGGAAACTGATATATGTGTCCAGTCTGTGCTGGATACTGATGTATGTGTCCAGCCTGTGCTGGATACTGATGTATGTGTATAGCCTGTGCTGGATACTGATGTATGTGTCCAGCCTGTGCTGGATACTGATGTATGTGTATAGCCTGCGCTGGATACTGATGTATGTGTCCAGCCTGTGCTAGAAACTGATATATGTGTCCAGCCTGTGCTGGATACTGATGTATGTGTCCAGCCTGTGCTGGAAACTGATATATGTGTCCAGCCTGTGCTTGATAATGATATATGTGTCCAGCCTGTGCTGGATACTGATGTATGTGTCCAGCCTGTGCTGGATACTGATGTATGTGTATAGCCTGTGCTTGATAATGATATATGTGTCCAGCCTGTGCTGGATACTGATGTATGTGTCCAGCCTGTGCTGGAAACTGATGTATGTGTCCAGCCTGTGCTGGATACTGATGTATGTGTCCAGCCTGTGCTTGATAATGATATATGTGTCCAGCCTGTGCTGGATACTGATATATGTGTCCAGCCTGTGCTTGATACTGATGTATGTGTCCAGCCTGTGCTGGATACTGATATATGTGTCCAGCCTGTGCCGGATGCTGACGTATGTGTCCAATCTGTGTTGGATACTGATAAGTAGAAGAACATAAGAAGAACATAAGAATGGAGCAACACTGCAGGTCTACTGGCCCATACAATGCAGGTCCTTATCAAAACCACCACTACCCAATGCTACTCAAGAATTCACTCCCGCACCCACGACACCAATCAAACTCAGCCCCTCCCACTCATATATTTGTCCAATCTCTCTTTACAGCTACCCAAGGTACTAGCCTCGATCATAATAAGCCTTGATAATTCTATCCACTCACGTGGAAGTCCCACTCAAATCTCACCCCTCTCACTCAGGTATTTATCCAAGCTAAATTTGAAACTGTATGTGTCCACCCTGTGCTGGATACTGATATATGTGTCCAGCCTGTGCTGGATACTGATGTATGTGTCCAGCCTGTGCTGGATACTGATGTATGTGTCCACCCTGTGCTGGATACTGATGTATGTGTCCAGCCTGTGCTGGATACTGATGTATGTGTCCAATCTGTGCTGGATACTGATGTATGTGTCCAGCCTGTGCTGGATACTGATGTATGTGTCCACCCTGTGCTGGATACTGATGTATGTGTCCACCCTGTGCTGGATACTGATGTATGTGTCCACCCTGTGCTGGATACTGATGTATGTGTCCACCCTGTGCTGGATACTGATGTATGTGTCCAGGCTGTGCTGGATACTGATGTATGTGTCCACCCTGTGCTGGATACTGATGTATGTGTCCACCCTGTGCTGGATACTGATGTATGTGTCCAGCCTGTGCTGGATACTGATGTATGTGTCCAGCCTGCGCTGGATACTGATGTATGTGTCCACCCTGTGCTGGATACTGATGTATGTGTCCAGCCTGTGCTGGATACTGATGTATGTGTCCAATCTGTGCTGGATACTGATGTATGTGTCCAGCCTGTGCTGGATACTGATGTATGTGTCCACCCTGTGCTGGATACTGATGTATGTGTCCACCCTGTGCTGGATACTGATGTATGTGTCCACCCTGTGCTGGATACTGATGTATGTGTCCAGGCTGTGCTGGATACTGATGTATGTGTCCACCCTGTGCTGGATACTGATGTATGTGTCCACCCTGTGCTGGATACTGATGTATGTGTCCACCCTGTGCTGGATACTGATATATGTGTCCAGCCTGTGCTGGATACTGATGTATGTGTCCACCCTGTGCTGGATACTGATGTATGTGTCCACCCTGTGCTGGATACTGATGTATGTGTCCAGCCTGTGCTGGATACTGATGTATGTGTCCAATCTGTGCTGGATACTGATGTATGTGTCCAGCCTGTGCTGGATACTGATGTATGTGTCCACCCTGTGCTGGATACTGATGTATGTGTCCACCCTGTGCTGGATACTGATGTATGTGTCCACCCTGTGCTGGATACTGATGTATGTGTCCACCCTGTGCTGGATACTGATGTATGTGTCCAGGCTGTGCTGGATACTGATGTATGTGTCCACCCTGTGCTGGATACTGATGTATGTGTCCACCCTGTGCTGGATACTGATGTATGTGTCCACCCTGTGCTGGATACTGATATATGTGTCCAGCATGTGCTGGATACTGATGTATGTGTCCACCCTGTGCTGGATACTGATGTATGTGTCCACCCTGTGCTGGATACTGATATATGTGTACAACCTGTGCTGAAAACTGTATCTGCTGTACTGTTGTCTACTGATACATGTGCCTGCATGTACTACTGTACATTAACATCTCCATTCAAGGCAGGTGAAATTGTAGATCTACAGAATGTACAGAGAACCTTTACTGCACATATAAGTTCCATCAAACACCTTAATTACTGGGAACGCTTGAAAGCATTTGACTTGTACTCATTGGAGCGCAGGCGAGAGAGATACATCTTAATCTACACCTGGAAGATCCTGGAGGGATTGGTCCCTAATCTGCACACAGAAATGACTCCCTACGATAGCAAAAGGCTTGGTAGGCGATGCAACATTCCCCCAGTGAAAAGCAAGGGCACCATTAGTACACTAAGAGAAAACGCAGTAAGTGTCCAGGGCCCAAGACTGTTCAACAGCCTCCCTCTGGCCATAACTGGAATTACCAATGGACCCCTGGTTGTCTTCAAGAGGAAGTTGGACAGATACCTAAGGTCAGTGCCGGATCAACCGGGCTGTGGTTCGTACGTTGGACTACATGCGGCCAGCAGAAACAGCCTAGTTGATCAGGCCCTGATCCACCAGGAGGCCTGGTCATGGATCGGGCCGCGGGGCCGTTGATCCCCGGAATACCCTCCAGGTAGACCCTGTGCTGGAAACTCATTTATGTATCTGATCTGTGCTGGGCTCCTGGTCCTTACATCCTTTATTGACATCAGAGTTTGTTCCTTTAGTCTCTCACCTCTCAGCTCGTAACTTCTACTCTGGGACTAGTCTCGCTACTAACCCCTACAATTTCTTCAATTTTTTGGCATGCTTGATCATGTTTGGGTTCCATACTGATGCTGCGTATTCATATATGATCCTGACATATGTCGTATATAGTGTCGTGAAGGACTCTTTGTTGAGAGTCCTACAACCTATTCTTAAATTTGCAAAATGTACAAATGCTGCAGAGTTTATTCGGTTGATGTAGACCACAGGTGATATGCTCGGTATCATGCTCACCCAGAAGCCGCCCTGACCTTGTACTCCGTTTCTGGTATCCTTTGTCCTGGCCCAGTTTTCATTACTTTGCACTTGCTGGGTGGAATTCCAATAAGCACTTGTCAGACCAATCCTGCAGCTTATGTAGGATCGTGTTTAACCTTTCCATGTCTTTTCCTGTTCTCTAATTTCTTCATTATTTCCTCATCATCTGTGAACACTGATACGTCAGACAATTTTTCTGCACGTCGTTCACATGAACCAGAAACAACACTGATCCTTGTTGCGCCCCGCTTGTTACACTTGCCCTTTCTGATGCATTTTTCGGGGTAATCACTATTTCTTTTCTTATTGTTAGGTATTCTTTAATGCATTGTAGTGTTTTTCCTATTATTCTTGCCTGTTCCTTATGAGGTACTGTATTAAATTCCTTCAGACAGTTCGAGAATGCACGGTCCCAGTCCGTCTCTCTTACCTCAGTTCTGTTTCCTTGTCATAGAATTCAACCAGATTTGTGAGACAACATTTATTTTCTTTAAGACCGTATTCCAATACACTTCTGATTGCCTTCATTACCTCAAGTAGTATGCATGTTAATAACACTGACCTGTAGATTAATTATACCTGTCCGTCTGACTTAATTACTGGCACGACTTGACTTAAGAAATCGTAATGACACGATTGCAAATAAACCATACCCCCGGCCGGGATTGGTTTGGATTACTGGCACCACCTTCACTGTCTGCCACACCTTCGGTAGTTGAAAAAATAAACACAAGTGCAGTATAATGTGATCATTTATTGATAACGTTTCGTCCACAAACGGATCTGTTTGTGAGTTGATAAAGCCCACTGTATGGACGAAACGTAGTCAATAAAGTTTTACATTATATTGCATTTGTGTTTATTTTTCTATCGTGTCGGTATTTAATTCCTTTTATCACCACCTAGCTACCTATCGACTTACTACTTTTGCGACATCTTTCAGAGAGAGATATTGTCTGGTTCCAATTCTTTCCCTTCGCAATATCTAGCTTGAAGAGTAGCTTGTGTGTATTACGTCTAGTGCAGTACTCCTTGCTGAACCCTTTCTCTTTAACGCTCTTGTAATCTGTGTGTGTGTGTGTGTGTGTGTGTGTGTGTGTGTGTGTGTGTGTGTGTGTGTGTGTGTGTGTGTGTGTGTGTGTGTGTGTGTACATGAGTGGAGCGCCACCAGGAACACTCTGGCATCCTGTGCTCGGCCAGCAACGGTCCGTTGCTGTGGTAAAGAAACGTGGTGAGGCACAGCATAAATTAGTGATATTTTTAGTCGGCTATTCTTGTTAAGATATGAGTGGTGGCTAAGTAACGCTGTCTAGCCAGGTAATACTGTCTAGCCAGGTAAGACTGTCTAGCCAGGTAATACTGTCTAGCCAGGTAAGACTCTCTAGCCAGGTAAGACTGTCTAGCCAGGTAAGACTGCCTAGCCAGGTAAGACTGTCTAGCCAGGTAAGACTGTCTAGCCAGGTAAGACTGTCTAGCCAGGTAATACTGTCTAGCCAGGTAAGACTGTCTAGCCAGGTAAGACTGTCTAGCCAGGTAAGACTGTCTAGCCAGGTAAGACTGTCTAGCCAGGTAATACTGTCTATCCAGGTAAGACTCTCTAGCCAGGTAAGACTGTCTAGCCAGGTAAGACTGCCTAGCCAGGTAAGACTGTCTAGTCAGGTAAGACTGTCTAGCCAGGTAAGACTCTCTAGCCAGGTAAGACTGTCTAGCCAGGTAAGACTGCCTAGCCAGGTAAGACTGTCTAGTCAGGTAAGACTGTCTAGCCAGGTAAGACTGTCTAGCCAGGTAAGACTGTCTAGCCAGGTAAGACTGTCTAGCCAGGTAAGATTGTCTAGCCAGGTAAGACTGTCTAGCCAGGTAAGACTGTCTAGCCAGGTAAGACTGGTTAGGAAGAAGTGGTTAGGTAAGATTGGTTAGAAAGAACTCGTTAGGCTTGAATATTTTGATAGACCCCAAATTAGGCAGGTACTGGTAAAGTAAGCAGAATCTGTATTATTATTATTATTATTATTATTATTATTATTATTATTATTATTATTATTATTATTATTATTATTATTATTATTATTATATTGATGGATATGCGTGTAGCTCGTAGGAATCATATACAGTGAATGGAAACTGGAAGATAATCAGTCACAGAATGACCCATAAGGATTTAGTGCCTTACTATAACAATAATATTTAATAAAAATAATAATAATAATAATAGTAATAATAATAATAATTAATAATAATAATTATTAATAATAATAATAATAATTATTATTATTATTATTAATAATTAATAATAATAAAGATGAAGAAGAATCATTATTATTAAAGATTCGCCGGTATTCTCCCGGCCCGGGCCTTGTCCAAGTGGTGGCCCGGCCTTGACTCCCTCTTTAGGGAGTGTCTGAGACCTAAGTCTCTCATGGGAGGAGGTACAAATACCTCCTCATCTTTGGGACCAACTGTCCCCAGGCCTAGCCACAAGCTAGGCCTCTCTGGTCTGCCATCCCCGCCCCGAGGGAGCTAACGGGAATAACAGTCTTGTGAGCTACAAGCTCCGGCTCAGGTACCTACCCTACCCTAGAAGGGCTGGGCATGGTACCTACCCTACCCTAGAAGGGCTGGGCATGGTACCTACCCTACCCTAGAAGGGTTAGGCATGGTGTCGATCAAGAAGAATCATAATAATAATGAAAATAATAATAATAATAATAATATTATTATGAAAATTATACAGACATTCTATGGTAAAATTTATTAATTTACAGATATTTTACATATATTTTACAATTTTATTTACAAATCTTTAAAGAGACTTTGTTGCCGATGGGTTCTTAATCCAATAAACTGGAGCTATTATCAGCTTGGACCAAACCCTCTTACCTCTCTTTAACTGGTCCTGTATGACCCCTACTGATTCAACGGTTCCCTTAAATACGTATAATAATAATAATAATAATAATAATAATAATAATAATAATAATAATAATAATAATAATAATAATAATAATAATAATAATAATAATAACAATTATATGATTCTTATAAGAAAGTTCCCAGGTGGTGTCCTAGAGTATAGGTGGTGTCCTGGGGTACAGGTGGTGTCCTTGGGGTACAGGTAGTGTCCTCGAGTACAGGTGGTGTCCTGGGGTACAGGTGGTGTCCTTGGGGTACAGGTGGTGTCCTCGGGTACAGGTGGTGTCCTCGGGTACAGATGGTGTCCTCGTGTACTGGTGGTGTCCTCGGGTACTGGTGGTGTCCTGGGGTACAGGTGGTGTCCTGGGGTACAGGTGGTGTCCTGGGGTACAGGTGGTGCCCTCGGGTACAGATGGTGTCCTCGGGTACAGGTGGTGTCCTCGGGTACGGGTGGTGTCCTGGGGTACATATGGTGTCCTGGGGTACATGTGGTGTCCTGGGATACATGTGGTATCCTGGGGTACATGTGGTGTTCTGGGATACATGTGGTGTCCTGGGGTACATGTACCTCGGGTACAGGTGGTGTCCTCGGGTACAGGTGGTGTCCTGGGATACATATGGTGTCCTGGGGTACATGTGGTGTCCTGGGGTACATGTGCTATCCTGGGGTACATGTGGCGTCCTGGGGTACATGTGGCGTCCTGGGGTACATGCGGTGTCCTGGGGTACATGTAGTGTCCTGGGGTACATGTGGTGTCCTGGGGTACATGTGGTGTCCTGGGGTACATATGGTGCCCTGTGGTGCATGTGGTGTCCTGGAGTACATGTGGTGTCCAGGGGTACAGGTGGTCCCCAGGTGGTGTCCTAGAGTACAGGTGGTCTACAAGAGCCTACTCTTCTCCCATCTTCCTTCATATTTAGCAGCAGTCTGTGCCAGTGAGGTCAGTAAGGGTCCAACTACATCAGAAGACCTGCCCGAGATGACGCCACAATTAATAATAATAATAATAATAATAATAATAATAATAATAATAATAATAATATATATATATATATATATATAATATATATATATATATATATATATATATATATATATATATATATATATATATATATATATATATATATATGCAAAACAACCACTCTGAAAGAATAGAGAAATTCCAAGCGCTTTCGTGACTACTCACATTATCATTTAAATTATAAGGTTATGGACACTCCCGAGCTTCAGAACCTTGCATAATGTGAGTAGTCACGAAAGCGCTTGGAATTTCTCTATTCTTTCAGAGTGGTTGTTTTGCATATTTTGAAATCACCTGTTTACTGTGATCTTATTGCATATATATATATATATATATATATATATATATATATATATATATATATATATATATATATATATATATATATATATATATATATATATATACATATATATATATATATATATATATATATATATATATATATATATATATATATATATATATATATATATATATATATATATATATATATATATACATGTGTGT